>NW_006409001.1:114513-127862 GCF_000296735.1 Chrysochloris asiatica | reverse complement strand
CATGTAGTTAGTTCTCTGTATATGGACACTTTGGACTCGTATGCCATGTAGCTAGCTCTCAGTATATGGACATGTTGGACTCATCTGCCATGTAGTTAGTAACCTTTATATGGACCTGTTGCACTATTCTGCCATGTAGCTAGCTCTCTGTATATAGACAAGATGGATTCATCTGCCTTATAGCTAGAACTCTGTATATGGAAATGTAGCACTACACTGCCATGTAGCTAGCTCTCTGTATACGAACATTTTGATCTTGTCTGCCATGTGGCTACCTCTCTTTACATGGATATGTTGGATTAGTCTGGCAAGTAGGTAGTTCTCTGTATATGCACATATTGAACTTGTCTGCCATGTAGCTAGCTCTCAGTATATGGGCATGTTGGATGCATCTGCAATGTAGCTAGGACCCTGTATATGGACATGATGGACTCCACTGCCATGTAGCTACCCCTCACCATATGGACATGTTGGACACATCTGGCATGTAGGTAGTAATCTGTATATGGAAATTTTGCAATACTCTGCGATATAACTAGATCTCTATATAAAAACAAGTTGCATTCATCTTCCATGTAGCTAGTACACTCTATATGGACATGTTGGAGTATTCTGCCATGTAGCTAGCTCTCAGTATATGGACACATCGGACACATCTGTCATGTAACAACTACCCTGTATATGGACATGTTGGAGTATTCTGCCAGGTAGGTAGCTCTCAGAATATGGACACGTTGGACACATCTGCCATATATATAGTATTCTGTATATGGAAATGTGGCACTACTCTGCCATATACCTAGCTCTCTGTAAATAGACAAGTTGGACTCATCTGCCAGGTACCTTGTAACTTGTATATGGACATGTTGGAGTACTCTGCCATGTATCTACCTCTCAGTATATGGACATTGGACACATCTGTCATGTAGCCAAAACTATGTATTTGGACTTGTCTTCAATGTAGCTAGCTATCTGTACATTGACGTGATGGAATGATTTGCCAAACAGGTAGCTCTCTGTATATGAATATAATGTACTTGTCTGCCATGTAGCTAGCTCTCTTTATAGAGAAAAGATGGACTCATCTGCCTTGTAGCTAGAACTCTGTATATGGAAATGTTGCACTACCCGCCAATGTAGCTAGCTCTCTGGATAAAAACAAGTTGGACTCATCTTCCATGTATCTAGTACCCTGTATATGGACATGTTGGACTGTTCTTCCATTAGCTAGCTCTCAGTACATGGTTACATTGGACACCTATGCCATGTAGCTAGAACTCTTTATATGGAAATGTTGCACTACCCTGCCACAGAGAGCTTGCTCTCTGTACATGGATATGATGGAATGGTTTGTCAAATTGGTAGCTCTCTGTATATGAACATATTGTACTTGTCTGCCATGTAGCTTGCTCTCAGAATATGGACATGTTGGACACATCTGCCAGGTAGCTACAACTCTGTATATGAAAATGTTGCACTACCATGCCATGTAGATAGCTCTCTGTATATGAGCATATTGGACTGGTTTGACATGTAGCTAGCTCTCAGTATATAGACAAATTGGACTCATCTGCCTTATAGCTAGAACTCTGTATATGGAAATGTTGCACTACCCTGCCATGTAGCTAGCTCTCATGTTATGGACAAGTTGGAAACATCTGCTTTTTAGTTAGCTCTCTGTATATAGACAAGTTGGACTCATCTTCCGTGTAGCTAGAACCCTGTATATGGACATGTTGGACTACTGTGCCATTTAACGAACTCTCAGTATATGGACACGTTGGACACATCTACCATGTAGCTCATACTCTGTATATGGACATTTTGGACTCGTCTGACATGTAAGTAGCTCTCTGTGCATGGATATTTTGGACTGATCTGCCATGTATGTAGCTCTCAGTATATGGACACGTTGGACATATCTGCCATATAGCTAGATCTCTGTATATGGAAATGTTGCACTACGTTGCCATGTAGTTATCTCTCTGTATATGGACATTTTGGACTCTTCTGACATGTAGCTACCTTTTCTTATATGGATATGTTGGATTGATCTTCCAAGTAGGTAGCTCTTTGTATATGAACATATTGGACTTGTCTGCCATGTAGCTAGCTCTCAGCATATGGACACGTTGGACACATCTGCCATGTAGCCACAGCTCTGTATATGGAAATGTTGTACTACTCTGCAATGTAGCTAGCTCTCTGTATAAAAACAAGTTGGACTCATCTTCCATGTAGCTAGTACTCTGTATATGGACATGTTGGACTATTATGCCATGTATCTAGCTCTCAGTATCTGGACACTTTTGACACATCTGCTATGTAGCTAGAACTGTGTATATGGAAATGTTGCAATATCCTGCCATGTAGTTAGATCTCTGTATATGGACATTTTGGACTTGTCTGTCATATAGCTAGCTCTGTGTACATGGATATGATGGACTGATTTGCCAAATAGGTATCTCTCTGTATATGAACATGCTGTACTTGTCTGCCATGTAGCTAGCTCTCCGTATATGGAAATGTTAGACTCATCTGCCAAGTAGCTAGAACTCTGTATATGAACTTATTGGACTTGTCGGCCATGTAGCTAGCTCTCAGTATATGGACATGTTGGACTTATTAGCCAGGTAGGTAGTATCTGGTATATGGAGATGTTGGACTACTCTGCCATGTAGCTAGCTCTCAGTATATGGACATTGTGAGTTCATCTGCCATGTAGCTTGAACTCTGTATATGGAAATGTTGTACTTTTCTGCAATGTAGCTAGCTCTCTGTATATAGACAAGTTGGACTCATCAGCCAAGTATCTAGTACCCGGTGTATGGGCATGTTAGACAACTCTGCCATGTAACTAGCTCTCAGTATATGCACACGTTGGAGGCATCTGCCATGTAGCTAGAACCCTGAATATGGCCATTTTGGGCTCATCTGACTGGTAGTTAGCTCTTTGTGCATGGATATTTAGGACTGATCTTCCATGTAGGTAGCGCTCAATTTATGGACACGTTGGACACATCTGCCATGTAGCTAGAACTCTGTATCTGGAAATGTTACACTACTCTGTTATGTAGCTAGCTCTCTGTATATGAACATATTAGACTTGTCTGCCATGTAGCTAGCTCTCAGTGTATGGGCATGTTTGACTCATCTGACATGTAGCTAGTACAACATATATGGACATGTTGGATTACCCTGCCATGTGGTTACCTCTCAGTATATGGACATGTTGGACTAATCTGCCATGTAGTCAGCTCTCAGTACATGTATAGGTTGGACTGATATGCCAATTAGGTAGCTTTCTGTATATGATCATATTGGACTTGTCTGCCATGAAGCTTGCTCTCTGTAAATTGACATGTTGGACTGATATGCCATGTATCTAGTATCCTGTATTTAAACACGTTGCACTACTCTGCCATGTAGCTAGCTCTCTGTATCTAGACAAGTTGCACTCATCTGCCTTGTAGCTAGAACTCTGTATATGGAAATGTGACACTTACCTGCCATGTAGCTAGCTCTCTGTATATAGATGAGTTGGACTCATCTGACTTGTAGATAGAACACTGTATATGGAAATGTAGCACTACCCTGCCATGTAGTTAGCTCTCTCTATATGGACATTTTAGACTTGTCTGACATGTAGCTAGCTCTCTGTGCATGGATATGTTGGACTGATATGCCATGTAGTTACATCTCTGTATATGAACATATTGGACTTATCTGCCATGTAGCTAACTCTCAGTATATGGACATGTTGGACTCATCTGCCATTTAGGTAGCTCTCAGTACATGAATATGTTGGACTTATCTGCCAAGTAGGTAGCTCTCTGGATATGATCATATTGGACATGTCTGCCATGTAGCTATCTCTCAGTATATAGACATATTGGACTCATCTGTACACTGTACACTGTATATGGACATGCTGCACTACTCTGCCATGTAGCTAGCTCTCTGTATTAAAACAAGTTGGGATCATGTGTTTTGCAGCTAGAACCCTGTATATGGATACATTGCACTTCCCTGCCATGTATCTATATCTCTGTATATAGACAAGTTGGACTCATCTGCCTTGTAGCTAGAATTCTGTATTTTGAAATGTTGCAGTACCATGCCATGTACCTAGCTATCTGTGTATGGACATTTTGGACTCGTCTGTCATGTATCTAGCTCTCTGAGCGTGGATATGTTGGACTGATGTGCCAAGTAGGTAGCTCTCTGTATATGAACATATTGGACTCATTTGCCATGTAGCTTGAACTCTGTTTATGGAAACGATGCACAACTCTGCCATGTAGGTAGCTCTCAGTATATAGACAAATTGGACTCATCTGCCTTGTAACTAGACCTCTGTATATGGAAATGTTGCACTGCTCTGCTATGTAGCTAGATATCTGTATATGGACATGTAGGATTACTCTGCCACATAGATAGCTCTCCATGTTTGGACATGTTGGCACATTGCCATATAGCTGGAACATTGTATATGGGCATGTAGTACTACTCTGCCATGTAGCTAGTTCTAAATATATGGATACATTGGACACATATTCCATGTAGCTTGAACTTTATATATGGAAATGAGGCACTATTCTGCCATTTAACTAGCTCTCTGTGTATGGGCATTTTGGACACAACTTCCAAGTAGCTAGAACTCTGTATATGGAAATTTTGCACTAGCCTGCCATGTAGGTAGCTCCCTCTATATGAACATATTGGACTTGTCTGTACATTGACTGTACATGGATATGTTTGACTGATCTGCCAAGTAGGTAGCTCTCTGTATATGAACATATCGTACTTATCTGCCTTGTAGCTAGTTCCCTATATATGGAAATGTTGGACTACTCTAGCATATAGCTCTCAGTATATGGACACGTTGGAAACATCTGCCATCTAGCTAGTTCTCTGTATATATAGGAATTTGGGATTCGTCTACCATGTAGCTGGCTCTCTGTACATGGATATGTTGGACTGATCTGCCAAGTAGGTAGCTCTCTGGATATGAACATATTTAGATTTGTCTGCCATGTAGCTAGCTGTCATATATGGACATGTTGTACTCATCTGCCATATAGCAAGTACCCTGTATACAGACATGTAGCTAGCTTTCTGTATATAGACAAGTTGGACTAGTCTTCCTTGTAGCTAGAACTCTGTATATGGAAACGTTGCACTTCCCTGCCATGTAGCTAGCTCTCTCTATTTACACAAGTTGTACTCATCTGCCTTGTAGCTAGAATTCTGTGTTTTGAAAAGTTGCACTATCATTCCATGTAGCTAGCTATCTGTATATGGACATTTTGGACTCGTCTGACATGTAGCTAGCTCTCTGAGCATGGATATGTTGGACTGATGTGCCAGGAAGATAACTCTCTGTATATTAACATATTGGACTCATTTGCCATGTAGCTTGAACACTGTATAAGGAAACGATGCACTACTCTGCCATGTAGGTAGCTCTCAATATATAGATAAGTTGGATTCATATGCCTTGTAGCTTAAACTCTGTATATGGACATGTAGGACTACTCTGCCATGTAGCTAACTCCCAATATATGAACACTTTGGACTCATCTGTCATGTTGCTTGAACTATGTATATGGAAATGAGACACTACTCTGCCATGTAGCTAGCTCTCTGTATATGGACATTTTGGATTGATCTATCATGCAGCTACTACCCTGATTATGGACTTGGATGACTGCTCTGGCATGCAAGCAGCTCTCAGTATATGGACACGTTGGACACCTCTGCCATGTAGCTAGAATTCAGTATATGGACATTTTCGACTTGTCTGAATATGGAAATGTTGCACTACCCTGCTATGTAGCTAGCTCTCTGTATATGAACATATTGGAATTGTCTGCCATGTAGCCATTTCTCTGTATATGGACACGGTGGACACATCTGCCATGTGGCCAGAACTCTGTATATGTAAATGATGCAATACACTTCCATATAGCTAGTACTCTGTATGTGGACATTTTGGGTAAATCTGCCATGAAGCTAGATCTCTGTATGTGCAAAGGATGCACTACACTGCCATGAAGCTAGCTATCTGTATATGAACATATTGGACTTGTCTGCCATGTACCTAGTTCTCTGTGCATGGATATTATGGAATGATCTGCCATGTAGTTAGCTCTCAGTATATGGATATGTTGGAAACCTCTGCCATGTAGCTAAAACTCTATATATGGAAATGTTGCACTCCCCTGCATTGTGGCTAGATTTCTGTATATAGACAAGTTGGACACATCTGCCATGTAGCTAGAACTCTGTTTATAGACAAGCTGGACTCATCTGATTGAAGCTAGAACTCTTTATATTGGAATGTTGCGCTACACTGCTATGTAGCTAGCTCTCTGTATATGGACGTTTTGGACTGGTCTGCTATGTAGCCAGTTTTCTGTACATGGATATGTTGGGCTGTAATGCCAAGTAGGTAGCTCTCTGTATAAGAACATATTGGACTTGTCTGCCATATAGCTAGCTCTCAGTATATGGATATGTTGGACTCATCTGCCATGTAGGTAGTGCCCTGTATATGGACAGGTTGCACTACCCTGCCATGTATATAGGTCTCATTATATGAACAGTTTGTACTTATCTGCCATGTAGCTTGAACTGTGTATATGGAAATCTAGCACTACTCTGCCATGTAGCTACCTCTCTATATGTAGACAAGTTAGACTCATCTGACTTGTAGCTCAGACCCTGTATATGGACATGTTGGATTACTCTGCCATATATCTAGCTCTCAGTATATGGACAAGATTGACTCATCTACCTTGAAGCTATTACCCTGTATATGGGCATGTTGGACTACTCTGCCATGTATCTAGCTCTTTGTATATGGACATTTTGGACTCATATGCCATGTGTCTAGCTCTCTGTACCTGGATATATTGGACTGATCTGCCAAGTAGGTAGTTTTCTGTATATGAACATATTGGACTTCTCTGCCATGTAGCAAGCTGTCAGTATATGGACACGTTGGTCACATCTGACATGTAGCTAGATCTATGTATACAGAAATGTTGCCATACTCTGTCATGTAGCCAGCTGTATATAGACAAGTTGATCTCATCTGCCTTGTAGCTAGAACTCTGTATATGGAAATGTTCCATACTAAGCCATGTAGCTAGCTCTCTGTATATGAACATATTCTACTCATCTGCCATGTAGCTAGCTCATATTATATGGACATGTTGGACTCATCTGCCATGAAGCTAGTACACTATATATGGACATGTTGCACTACTCTGCCATGTAGATTGCTGTAAGTGCATGAACACCTTGGACTCATCTGACATGTAGCTTGAACTCTGAATATAGAAATGATGCACTACTCTGCCATGTAGATAGCTCTCTTTATATAGACAAGTAGGACTCATCTGTCTTGTAGTTAGTACACTGTATATAGGCATGTTGGACTATTCTGCCATGTAGCAAGCTCTCTGTATATGGACATTTTGGACTCTACTGACATGTATCTAGCTCTCTGTACATGAATATGCTGGACTGATCTGTCAGGTAGCTAGCTCTCAGTATATGAATATATTGGACTCATCGGCCATGTAGCTAGTACCCATATATGTACATGTTGGACTATTCTGCCATGTAGCTAGCTCTCAGTACATGGACACGTTGAACATATCTACTATGTAGATAGAACTCTGTATATGGAAATGTTGCACTCCACTACCATGTAGCTAGTCCTCTGTGTTCAGACAAGTTGGACTCATCTGACTTGTAATAAGAACTCTGTATATGGAAATGTTGCACTACACTGCCATGTAGCTAGCTCTCTGTATATGGACATTTTGGACTCGTATGCCATGTAGCCAGCTCTCTGTACCTGGATATGTTGGGATGATCTGACAAGTAGATAGCTCTTTGTATAAGAATATGTTGGACTAATATGCCATGTAGCAAGCACCCTTTATATTGACATGTTGAACTAGTCTGCCATGTAGCTAGAACCCTTTATATGGACATGTTGGACTACTCTGCCATGTTCCTAGCTTTCAATATATGGACTAGTTGGACTCATCTGCCTTGAAGTTAGTACCCTGTATATGGACATGTTGGACCACTTTGCCATGTAGCTAGATCTCTGTACATGGATATGGTGGACTGATCTGCCATGTAGGTAGCTCTCTGTATATGAACATATTGGACTTGACTGCCATGTAGATAGGTCTCAGTATATGGATATGTTGGACTCCTATGCCATGTAGCTAGTGCCCTGTATATGGACATGTTGTCCTACTCTGCCATGTAGATTGCTCTAAGTATATGAACACTTTGGACTCATCTGCCATGTAGCTTGAACTCTTTATATCGACATGATGCACTATTCTGCCATGTAGCTAGCTCTCTGTATATAGACAAGTTTGAGTCATCTGCCTTGTAGCTAGTACACTGTATATGGATATGTTGGACTACTCTGCCATGTAGCTAGCTCTATGTATATGGAAATGTTGGAGTTGTCTGCCTTGCAGCTAGCTCTTTGTACATGGATATGTTAGACTGATTTGTCAAGGAGGTAGTTCTCTGTATATAAACATTTTGGAGTTGTCTGCCATATAGCTAGTTCTCAGTATACAGACGGACATGTTGGTCTCATCTGCCATGTATCTAGTCCCTGGTATATGGACATGTTATACTATTTTTCCAAGTAGCTTGTTATCTGTACATCGATATGTTGGACTGATCTGCAAATTAGGTAGTTTTCTGTATATGAACTTATTGGACTTGTCTGACATGTAGCCAGATCTCAGTGTATGGACATTTTGGACTCACCTGCCATGTAGCTAATACCTGTATATGGACATGTTAGACTACTCTGCCACGTAGCAAACTCTCAGGATATGTACACGTTGGACACATCTGCCATATGGAAATGTTGCACTACCCTGCCATGTATCTAGCTCTCTGTATATGAACATATTTGACTTGTCTGCCATACAGCTAGCTCTCAATTTATGGACATGTTGAACTCAACTGCCATGGAGCTAGTACCCTATATATGTACATGTGGAACAACTCTGCCATGTAGTTAGGTCTCTGTATATAGACAAGTTGAACTCATCTGCCATGTAGCTCGAACTCTGTATATGGATATGATGCACTACTCTGCCATGTAACTGGCTATCTGTATGTAGACAAGTTGGACGTATCTGCCTTGTATCTAGTACCCTGTATATGGACATGTTGGACTACTCTGCCATGAAGCTAGCTCACAGTATATGGACTCTTTGGACTCATCTGCCATGTAGCTTGAACTCTGTATATGGAAATGATGCACTTCTCTGCCATTTAGCAAGCTCTCTGCATATGGATATTTTCGACTCATCTGAAATGTAGCTAGCTCTCAGTATATGGACATGTTGGACACAGCTGCCATGTAGCTAGAACTCTGTACATGGAAATTTTGCACTTCTCTTCCATGTAGCTAGCTCTCTGTACATGGATATGTTGGACTCATCTTCTTTGAAGCTAGAACTCTGTATATGGACATGTTGCACTACCCTGGCTTGTAGCTAGCTCTCTGTATATTGACATTTTGGACTCGTATGCCATGTAGCTAGCTCTTGTACAAGGATATGTTGAACTGATGTGCCAAGTAGGTAGCTCTCTGTATATGAACATATTGGACTTGTCTGCCTTGCAGCTAGCACTCAGGATATGGACACGTTGGACATATCTTCCATGTAGTTGGAACTCTGTATACGGACATGTTGGACTACTCTGTGATGTAACTAGCTCTCAGTATATGAACAATTGGGACTCATCTGCCATGTAGCTAGAACTCTGTAAATGGAAATGATGCACTACTCTGCCATGGAGTTAACTCTCTGTATATAGACAACTTGGACTCATCTGCCTTGTAGCTAGAACTCAGTATAAGGAAATGTTGCACTTCCCTGCCATGTAGCTAACTCTCTGTATATGGATATTTTGGACTCATATGCCATGTAGCTATCCCTCTTTACATGGATATTGGACTTGTGTGCCATGTAGCAGGCTCTCAGTATATGGACACATTGGAAACACCTGCCCTGTAGCTAGAACTCTGTATATTGAAATGTTGTACTTCTCTTCCATGTAGATAGCTCTCTGTACATGGATATGTTGGATTCATCTGCCTTCTAGCTAGAACTCTGTATATGGACATGTTTCATTTCCTGGGCATGTAGCTAGCTCTCTGTATATTGACATTTTGGACTCGTATGCCATGTAGCTAGCTGCTGTACAAGGATATGTTGAACTGATGTGCTAAGTAGGTAGCTCTCTGTACATGAACATATTGGGCTTCTCTTCCATGTAGCTAGCTTTCAGTATATGGACACATTGGACACATGTGTCATGTAACAAAAGTCTGTATATGGAAATGTTGCACTACACTTCCATGTACTTAGTTCTCTTTATATAGACAATTTAGACTCTTCACCCTTGTAGCTAGAACTCTATATATGGAAATATTGCACTACCCTGCCATTTAGATAGCTCTCAGTATATGGACACGTTGGATACATCTGCCATGTAGCTAAAACTCTGTATATGGAAATGTTACACTACTCTTCCGTGTAGCAAACTCTCTGTATATAGAGAAATTGGACTAATCTACCTTGTAGCTAGAACTCTCTATAAGGACATGTTGCACTTCCTTGCCATGTAGCTAGCTCTCTGTTTATGGACATTTTGGCTTATATGTCATGTAGCTAGCTCTCTGTACATGGATATGTTGGAATGATCTGCCAAGTAGGTAGCTCTTTGTATATGCACATATTGGACTTGTCTTCCATGGAACTAGCTCTAAGGATATGGACATGTGGACACATCTGCCATGTAGCTAGAACTCTGTATATGGAAATGTTGGTCTACACTTCCATATACTTAGCTATCTTTATATAGACAATTTGGACTCATCAGCCTTGTAGCTAGAACGCTGTATATGGAAATATTGCACTACACTGCCATGGAGCTAGATGTCTGGATATGGCCATTTTGGATTCGACTACTATGCAGCTAGCTCTCTCTACATGGATATGTTGTACTGATGTGCCAAGTAGGTAGCTCTCTGAATATGAACTCATTAGACTTATCTGCCATGTAGCTAGCTCTCAGTATATTGACACGTTGGACACATATGTCATGTAGCTAGAACAATGTACATGGAAATTTTGCAATACTCTTCCATGTAGATAGCTCTCTGTGCATGGACACATTGGACTCATCTGCCTTGAAGCTAGAACTCTGTATATAGAAATGATGCACTACTCTGCCATGAATTTAACTCTCAGTATATTGACAACTTGGACTCATCTGCCTTGTAGCTAGAACTCTGTATACGGAAATATTGCACTACCAAGTCATGTAGCTAGCTCTCAGTATATGGACACGTTGGATACATCTGCCATGTAGCTAGAACTCTGTGTATGGAAATGTTGCACTACTTTGTCATGTAGCAAATTCTCTGTATATAGACAAGTTGAAATAATCTGCCTTGTAGCTAGAACTCTGTATAAGGACATGTTGCACTTCCCTGTCATGTAGCTAGCTCTCTGTATATGGACATTTTGGAATCATATGCCATGTAGCTAGCTCTCTGTACATGGATATGTTAGACTGATCTGTCAATTAGGTAGCTCTCTGTATATGAACATATTGGACTTTTCTTCCATGGAGCTAGCTCTAAGGATGTGGACACGTTGGACACATCTGACATGTAGCTAGAACACTGTATATGGAAATGTTGTACTACACTTCCATGTAGTTAGCTCTCTTTATATAGAAAATTTGAACTCATCAGCCTTGTAGCTAGAACTCTGTATGTGGAAATATTGCACTACCCTGCCATGTATCTAGCTCCCTGTATATGGACATTTTGGACTCGTCTGCCATGTAGCTAGCTCTTTGTATATGCATATGTTGGACTGGTCTGTCAAGTAGGTTACTCTCTGTATATGAACATATTGGAGTTGTCTGTCATATCGCTAGCTCTCAGTATAAGGACATGTTGCACTCATCTGCCATGAAGCTAGTACCCTGTATATGGTCATGCTACACTACTCTGCCATGTAGATTGCTGTAAGTGCATGAACACTTTGGACTCATCTGACATGTAGCTTTAACTCTGAATATAGAAATGATGCACTGCACTGCCAAGTAGATAGCTCTCTTTATATAGACAAATTGGACTCATCTACCTTGTAGTTAGTAAACTGTATATGGACATGTTGGACTACTCTGCCATGTAGCAAGCTCTCTGTATATGGACATTTTGGATTCTACTGACATGTATCTAGCTCTCTGTACATAGATATGCAGGACTGATATTTCAGGTAGGTAGCTCTCAGTATATGAATATATTGGACTCATCTGCCATGTAGCTAGTACCCGTATATGGACATGTAGCTAGCTCTCAGTATATGGTCATGTTGGACACATCTGCTATGTAGATAGAACTCTGTATATGGAAATATTGCACTACACTGTCATGTAGCTAGCCCTCTGTGTATAGACAAGTTGGACTCATATGACTTGTAATAAGAACTCTGTATATGGAAATGTTGCACTACACTGCCATGTAGCTAGCTCTCTGTATATGGACATTTTGGACTCGTATGCCATTTTGCCAGCTCTCTGTACCTGGATATGTTGGGCTGATCTGACAAGTAGGTAGCTCTCTGTATAAGAACATATTGGACTATTCTGCCATGTAGCAAGCAACCTTTATATGGACATGTTGGACTACTCTGCCATGTAGCTAGCTCTCAGTATATGGACAAGTTGGACTCATCTGCCTTGAAGTTAGTACCCTGTATATGGATATGTTAGACTCCTTTGCTATGAAGCTAGCTCTCTGTACCTGGATATGTTGGGCTGATCTGACAAGTAGGTATCTCTCTGTATAAGAACCTATTGCACTAGTCTTCCAGCTGATCTCCTCCCTCCGTGCCTTCCTCAGATGGCGGCTTTTTATGCTGGACGTGTGGCCAGAGACGGGTAAGGATCACGTGGAACCTCGGATACTTAATACAGAGCCATTGCCATGCTGCAATGAGTCTCAATGACTGGTAAGACTGTGGAATTCGCACTGACCACCTAAGACAGGCAGCGTCCCTTAAACAATCAATAAATAAGGAGGACTCTGATGCAGACAGTACAGACCCGGTCAGGAGGCCAAGCCCCTGTGGGCCCAAGCGTTGTTGACCATCCAACCATAGGCTCTGAAGATCAGACTCTAGCCACCTAGTAGACATAGCAAACTGTCCCTCATCTGATTATTCAGTAATGCTTGTTAGTAATCTCATACATGAGCCCTGGAT
>NW_006409001.1:112540-114106 GCF_000296735.1 Chrysochloris asiatica | reverse complement strand
AAAAAAAAAAAAGGACCTATTGGACTAGTCTTCCATGTAGCTTGCACCCTTTATATGGACATGTTGGACTATTCTGCCATGTAGCTAGCTCTCAATATATGGACACTTCTGCCATGTAGCTAGAACTCTGTATATGGACATGTTGGACTACTCTGCCATGGAGTTATCTCTCAGTATAAGGACACGTTCAACACATCTGCCTTGTAGCTAGAACTCTGTATATGGAAATGTTGCTCTACTCTGCAATAAATCTAGTTCTCTGTTAATAGACAAGTTGGACTCATCTGCTTTGTACCTAGAACTCTGTATATGGACATGTTGGACTACTCTGCATGTAGCTACCTCTCTGTATATGGACATTTTCGAATCATCTGTCAAGTAGCTAGCTCCGTATATATGGATATGTTGGACTGATCTGCCAAGTACCTAGCTCTCTGTATATGCACATATTGGACTTGTCTAACTTGTAGCTAGCTCTCAGTATATGGACTCGTTGTACCCATCTGCCATGTAGCTAAACTCTGTATATGGACATGTTGGATTACTCTGCGATGTAGCTAGCTCTCAATATATGATCACTTGGGACTCATCTGCCATTTAGCTTGAACTCTGTATATGGAAAGGATGCACTACCCTGCCATTTAGCTAGCTCTCTGTATATGGATATGTTGGACTGATCTGCCAAGTACGTAGCTCTCTGTATATGAACATATTGGACTTGTCTGCCATGTCGCTAGCTTTCAGTATATGCACACGTTGCACACACTGGCTATGTAGCTAGAACTCTGTATATGGACATGATGGACAACTCTGCCATGTAGCTAACTCTAAGTATATGAACACTTTGAACTTATCTGTCATGTTGCTTGAATTCTGTATAAGGATATTATGCACTACTCTGTCATGTAGCTGGAACTCTGTATATGGACATGTTGCTCTACTGTGCCATGTAGCTTGATCTCTGTATGAAGACAAGTTGGACTCATCTGCCTTGTAGCTAGAACACTGTACATGGAAATGTTGCACAGCACTGCCATGTAGCTAGCTCTCTGCACATGGACATTTTCGACTCGTCTGCCATGTAGCTAGCTCTCTGTACATGGATATGATGGACTGATCTGCCAATTAGGTAGCTCGCTGTATATTAACAAATTGTGCTTGTCTGCCATGTAGCTAGCTCTCTGTATATGGAAATGTTGCACTACTCTGCCACGTAGCCATCTCTCTGTATTTAGACAAGGTGGCCTCATCTGCCTTGTAGCTATAACTGTGTATACGGAAATGTTGTACTACTCTGCCATGTAGCAAGCTCTCTGTATATGGACATTTTGCACTCGTCTACTGTGTAGCTAGTACTCTGTACATGCATATATTGGACTTATCTGCCAGGTAAGTAGCTCTCTGTATATGAACATGTAGGAATTTTCTGTCATTTATCTAGCTCTCAGTATATGGACACGTTGGAAAAATTTTCCATCTAGCTTGATCTCTGTATATTTAAATGGTGCTCTACACTGCCATGTAGTTAGCTCTCTGTACATGAATATGTTGGACTGATCTGTCAAG
>NW_006409001.1:83888-112440 GCF_000296735.1 Chrysochloris asiatica | reverse complement strand
GACTGCCATTTAGCTAGAACTCTGTACATGGAAATGTTGCACTACACTGCCATGTAGCTAGCTCTCTGTATATGGACATTTTGAACTCGTCTGCTGTGTAGCTAGCTCTCTGTACATGGATATGTTGGACTAATCTGTCAAGTAGGAAGCTCTATGCATATGAACATATTGGACTTGTCTGCCATGAAGCTAGCTCTCTGTATATGGACACATTGGACACATCTGCCATGTAGCTAGAACTCTGTATATGGACATGTTGGACTACTCCTCCATGTAGCTAGGTCTCAGTATATGAACACTTTGGACTCATCTGCCATGTAGCTTGAACTCTGTATATAGAAATGATGCACTACTGTGCCATGTAGCTAGCTCTCTCTATAGGGACATTTTGAACTTCTCTGACATGTAGCTACCTCTCTGTGCATGGATATTTTAAACTGATCTGCCATGTAGATAGCTCTCAGTATATGGACATGTTGGACACATCTTCCATGCAACTAGAAATCTGTATATCGAAATGTTGCACTACCCTACCGTCTAGTTAGTTCTATGTATATAGACAATTTGGACTCATCTGCCTTGTAGCTAGAACTCTGTATATGTAAATGTTGCACTACCTTGCCATGTAGCTAGATCTCTGTATATGGACATTTTGGACTCGACTGCTATGTAGCTAGCTCTCCATACATGGATATGTTGTACTGGTGTGCCAAGTACGTCGCTCTCTGAGCATGAACTCATTGGACTTTTCTGCCATGTAGTCAGCTCTCAGTATACGGACAGATTGGACACATCTACCATGTAGCTAGAGCATTGTATCTGTTAATGTTGCACTACCGTGTCATGTAGCTAGCTCTCTGTATATGATCATATTGGACTTGTCTGCCATGTAGCTAGCTCTCCGTATATGGACAATTTGGACACATCTGCCATGTAGCTAGAACTCTGTATATGGACATGTTGGACTCATTTGCTTTGCATCTAGAATTCTGTACATGGAAATGTTGCACTAAACTGCCATGTAGCTAGCTCTCTGTATATGGACATTTTAGACTCGTCTTCCATGTAGCTAGCAATTTTGTAAATGGATATGTTGTACTGATGTGCCAAATAGGTCGCTCTCTGAGTATGAAGTTATTGCACTTTTCTGTCATGTAGCTAGCTCTCAGTGTATGGACACGTTTAACACATTTGGCGTGTTGCTAGTAATCTGTACATGGACATTTTGGAATACTCTGCGCTGCAGTTAGCTCTCAGTATATGAACACTTGGGACTCATCTGCCATGTAGCTTTACATCTATATATGGAAAGGATGCACTACTCTACCATGTAGCTTACTCTCTGTCCATGGACTGTTTGGACTCGTCTGATATGTAGCTAGCTCTAAGTATATGCACACGTTGAACACATCTGCCATGTAGCTAGAACACTGTATATGGAAATGTTGCACTACTCTGCCATTTAGCTAGCTCACTGTATAAAGACAAGTTGGATTAATCTGCCTTGTCGCTAGAACTCTATATGGAAATGTTGCACTACACTGCCATGTAGCTAGCTCTCCGTATATTGGAATTTTGGACCCAAAAGACATGTATTAAGCTCCTGTACATGGATATGTTGGACTGATCTGCCAAGTAGGTAGCTCTCTGTATACGAACATATTGGACTCATCTGCCATGTAGCTAGTACCCTGTATATGAACATGTTGGACTACTCTGCATCGTAGCTATTCCTCAGTATATGAAAACGTTGGACACATCTGCCATGTAGCTAGAACTCTGTATATGGAAATGTTGCTCTACCCTGCCATGTAGCTGTTCTCTGTATATGAACATATCAGACTTGTCTGCCATGTAGGTTGCTCTCAGTATATGGACACGTTGGACACATCTGCCATATATCTAGAACTCTCTATATGGATACATTGGAGTACTCTGCCATGTAGCTAGCTCTCTATATATGGACATTTTGGACTCATCTGCCATGAAGTTAGCTCTCAGTATATGGACATGATGGACTTATTAGCCAGGGAGCTAGTGCCCTACATATAAACATGTTGTATTCATTTGCCTTGTAGTTAACTTTCAGTATATGGACATGTTGGACTACCCTGCCATGTAGCTAGATCTCTGTATATGGACACTTTGGACTCATCTGCCATGTCGCTAGCTCTCTGTACATGTATATGTTGGACTGATCTGCCAGGTAGGAAGCTCTCTGTATATGAACGTATTGGACTTGTCTGCAATGTAGCTAGCTCTCAGTAAATGGAAACCTAGGACATATTTGCCATGTACCTAGAACTCTGTATTTGGACATGTTGCACTACTCTGCCATATATCTAGCTCTCTGCATATAGACAATATGGACTCACCTGCCTTATAGCTAGAACTCTGTATATGGAAGTGTTGCACTACCCATCCATGTAGGTAGCTCTCTGTATATAGACAAGTTGGACTCAGCTTCCTTGTAGCTAGAACCCTCTATATGGAAATGTTGCAGTACCCTGCCATTTAACTATCTCTACATATATGGACATTTTGTACGCGTCTGACATATACCTAGCCCTCTGTGCAAAGACACGTTGGACTGATCTGCCAAGTAAGTAGCTTTATGTTTATGAACATATTGGACTTGTCTGCTATGTAGCTAGCTCTCAGTATATGGACATATTGGACTACTCTGCCATGAAGCTAGCTCTCATTATATGCACAAGTTGGACACATCTGCCATGTAGCTAGAACACTTTATATGGAAATGTTGCACTATCCTGCTATGTAGCTATCTCTCTGTAAATGAACATATTGGACTTGAATTCCATGTAGTTAGTTTACAGTATATGGACACGTTGGACACATCTGCCATGTTGCTAGTACACTGTATATGAACATATTGAATTTGTCTTCCATGGAGCAAGCTCTCAGTATATGGACAAGTTGGAAACATCTGCCATGAAGCGAGAACTCTGTATATGGACATGTTGGACTACTCTGCCATGCAGCTAGCTCTCAGTATATGGACACCTTGGACACATCTGCCATGTAGCTAGCTCTGTGTATATGGTCATTTTGAACTTGACTGACATGTAGATAGTTCTCTGTGCAGGGATATTTTAGACTGATTTGCCATGTAGGTAGTTCTCAGTCTATGGAAACGTTGGAAACATCTGCCATATAGCTATAACTCTGTATATGGAAAGGTTGCAGTACTCTGCCATGTAGCTGGCTCTCTGTATATAAACATATTGGATTTGGCTGCAATGTAGCTAGCTCTCAGTTTATGGACATGTTGGACTCATCTACCATGAAGCTAGTATCCTGTATATTGACATGTTGCACTACTCTGCCATGTAGCTAACTCTCAGTATATGGACATGTTGGGCACATCTGCCATGTAGCTAGAACTATTTATATCGAAAACTCTATATATCGAAATCTGCCATGTAGCAGGCTCTCTGTGTATGGACAGTTTTGACTCATCTGCCATGTAGCTAGCACTCAGTATATGGATATAATGGACTCATGTGCCATGTTGTTAGTACCCTGTATATGGAAATGTTTCCCTACTCTGCCATGTAATTAGCTCTCTGTATATGGACTTTTTGAACTCGTCTGCTATGTAGGTAGCTCTCTGTAAATGGATATGTAAGACAGATCTGCCAAATAGGTAGCTCTCTGTATATGAACATATTGGACTTGTCTACCATGCAGCTAGCTCTCAGTATATAGACAAGTTGGACTCATATGCCTTGTAGGTAGAAATCTGTATATGGATATGTTGCACTACCATGTCATGAAGCTAGCTCTCTGTATATGAACATATTGGACTTGCCTGCCACGTAGCTAGTTCTCAGTATATGGACATATTAGACTCATCTTCCATGTAGTTAGCACCCTGTACATGGACATGTTGCACTACTCTGCCATGTAGCTATTTCTCAGTATATGGACAAGTTGGACACATCTGCCATGTAGCTAGAAATCTGTATATGGAAATATTGCACTACAGTGCCATGTAGTTAGCTCTCTGTATATGGACATTTTGGACTCGTCTGCCATGTCACTAACTCTCTACATGGATATGTTTGACTGATCTGCCAAGTGCTATCATTCTGTATATGAACATATTGGAATTGTATGCCATGTAGCTAGCTCTAAGTAAATGGACATGTTGGTCATATTTGCCATATAGCTAGAACTCTGTATATGGACATGTTGCACTACTCTGCCATGTAGCTAGCTCTCAGTATTTGGACATCTTGGACTCATCTGCCATGTAGCTAGTACCCTGTAAATAGACATGTTGGACTACTCTGCCATGCAACTAGCTCCCAGTGTATGAACACATTGCACACATCAGCCCCGTAGCAAGAATTCTGTATATGGAAATGTTGCACTACTCTGTGATGTAGCTAGCTATCTCTCTGTATATAGACAAAATGGACTCATCTGCCTTGTAGCTAGTACCCTATTTATGGGCATGTCAGACTACTCTGCCATGCAGCTAGCTCATAGTATATAGAAAAGTTGGATTAATCTGCCTTGTAGCTAGAAGTCTGTATATGGAAATGTTGCACTACACTGCCATGTAGCTAGCTCTCTGTATATGGACATTTTGGATTCGTCTGCCATGTAGCTAGCTCTCTGTACATGGATATGTTGGACTGATCTGCCAAGTTGGTAGGTCTCTGTACATAAACATATTGGACTTGTCTACCATGTAACTAGATCTCAGTATACAGACACATTGGACACATCAGCCATGTAGCTAGAACTCTGTATATGGAAATGTTGCACGACCCTGCCATGTAGATAGCTTTGTGTTTATGAACATATTGGACTTGTCTGCCATGTAGCTAGCTCTCAGTGTATGGACACATTGGACACATCTGCCATGTACCTAGAATCCCTAATAGGGAAATGCTGCACTACCCTGCCATGTAGCTAGCTCTCTGTATATGGACATTTTGGACTCTCTGTACATGGATATGTTGGACTGATCAGCCAAGTTGGTAGCTTTCTTTATTTGAACATATTGGACTTGTCTGTCATGTAACTAGCTCTCAGTATATAGACAAGTTGATTCATCTGCCTTGTAGCTAGAACACTGTATGTGGACATGTTGTAATACCCTGACATGTATCTAGCTCTCTGTATATGTACATATTGTACTTGTCTGCCATGTAGTTAGCTCTCAGTATATGGACATTTTCGACTAATCTGCCATGTAGCTAGTACCCAGTATATGGACATATTGGACTACTCTGCCATGTAGTAAGCTCTCTGTACATGCACACATTGGAAAAATCTGCCATATAGCTAGAACTCTGTATATGGAAATGTGTCACTACCCTGTCATGTATCTAGCTCTCTGTATACAGACAAGTTAGACTCATCATCCTTGTAGCTAGAACTCTGTATATGGAAATGTTGCACTACCCTGCCATTTAGCTAGCTCTTTGTATATGGACATGTTGGACTCATCTGCCATATAGCTAGTACCCTGTATCTGGACATGTTGGTCTACTATGTCATTCAGCTAGCTCTCAGTGTATGGACTCGTTGGACACATCTGCCTTGTAGCTGGAACTCTGTATAGGGAAATGTTGCACTACACTGACAGGTAGGTATCTCTCTGTATATGGACATTTTAGACTCGTCAGCCATGTAGCTAGTACCCTATATGTGGACATGTTGGACTACTCTGCCATGTAGTTAATTTTTATTATATAGAAAAGTTGGATTCATCTGCCTTGTAGCTAGAACTCTGTATATGGAAATCTTGCAGAAACCTGCCATGGAGCTAGCTCTATGTATATGGACATTTTGTACTCATCTGCCTTGTAGCTAGCTCTCTGTACATGGATATGTTGGACTGACCTTCCAAGTAGTTAGCTCTCTGTACTTGGTCATTTTGGACTCATCTGCCATGTAGCTAGTACCCTGTATATAGACATATTGAACTATTCTACTATGTAGTTAGCTCTCAGTATATGGACACATTGGACACATCTGCCATGTAGCAAGAACACTCTATACGGAAATGTTGCCCTACTCTGCAATGTAGCTAGCTCTCAGTATATGGATATGTTGGACTCATCTGACATGTAGCTACTACCCTGTATATGAATATGTTGGACTATTCTGCCATGTAGCTAGCTCTTAGTACATGGATAAGTTGGATTCATCTGCCATGTAGCTAGAACTCTGTATCTGGATATGTTGCACTACTCTGCCATGTAGCTAGCTCTCTGTATATAGACAAGTTTGACTCATCTACCTTGTAGCTAGGACTCTGAATAAGGAAATGTTGCGCTACCCTGCCCTTTAGCTATTTCTCTGTATATGAACACATTGGACTAGGCTGCCATGTAGCTAGCTCTCACTTTATGGACATGTTGGACTCACCTGCCATGTAGCTAGTATACTGTATATGGACATGTTGCACTATTCTCCCATGTAGCTAGCTATCACTATATGTACACGTTGGAAACATCTGCCATGAAACTAGAACTCTGTATATGGACATGTTGGACTACTCTGCCATGTAGCTAGCTCTCTGTATATGGAAATTTGGGTTTCGTATGCCATGTAGCTAGCTGTCTGAAGATGGATATTTTGGACTGATCTGCCAAGTAGGTAGCTCTCTGTATATGAACATATTGGACTGGTCTGCCATGTAGCTACCTCTCAGTATATGGACATGTTGGAATCATCTTCCATGTAGCTAATACCCTGTATATGGATGGACATGTTGCACTACTCTGCCATGTAGCTCGCTCTCAGTATATGGACACGTTGGACACGTCTACTATGTAGCTAGATCTCTGTATATGGACATATTGCACTACCCTGCCATGTAGCTAAATCTCTGTATATGGACATTTTTTGACTCATCTGCCATGTCTCTAGCTCTCTGTATATGGACATTTTGGACTCGTCTGCCATGTCGCTAGCTCTCTGTACATGGATATGTTGGAATGATCTGCCAAGTAGGTAGCTCTCTGTATATGAACGTATTGGACATGTCTGCCATGTCGCTAACTCTCAGTATATGGACACGTTGGACACATGTAGCTCGCTCACAGTATAAGAACACTTTAGACTCATCTTCCATGTAGCTTGAACATTGTGTATGGAAATGTTGCCCTACTCTGCTATGTAGCTAGCTCTTTGTATGTTGACATTTTAGAATCGTCTGACATGTAGCTACCTCGCTGTGCATGGAAATATTGGAATGATCTGCCATGTAGGTAGCTGTCAGTGTATTGACACGTTGGACACATCTGCCATGTAGCTAGAACTCTGTATATGGAAATGTTGCTCTACTCTGCCATGTAGTTAGCTCTCTGTATATAGTCAAGTTGGATTCTTCTACTTTATAGCTAGAACTCTGTATATGGAAATTTTGCACTACCCTACTATGCAGCTATCTCTATGTATATGGGCATTTTGGACTCCTCTGTCATGTAGCTAGCTGTCTGTACATAGATAAGTTGGACTGATCTTCCAAGTAGGTAGCTTTGTGTATATGAACATATTGGACATCTCTGTCATGTAGCTAGATCTCAGAATATGACATGTTGGAATGATCTGCCTTGTAGTTATCCCTCTGTGTATAGACATGTTGGAATACTCTGCCATTAAAGGTTACTCTCTGTATATGTACAAGTTGGACTCATTGGCCTTGTTGCTAGAACTCTGTATATGGAAATGTTTCACTACTCTGCCATGTAGCTAGCTCTCTGTACATAGACAAGTTGGATTTATCTTCCTTGTAGCTAGAATTCTATATATGGAAAAGTTGCACTACCCTGCCATGTAGATACCTCTCTGTATATGGACATTTTGGGATAGTCAGCCATGTAGCCAGCTCTCTGTACCTGGATATCTTGGAATGATATGATAACTATGTAGCTCTCTGTATATGAACATATTGGATTTGACTGCCATGTAGCCAGCTCTCATTATGTGGACATTTGGATTAATTAGCTAGGTTGCTAGTATCCTGTATATGAAAATGTTGGACTACTCTACCATTTAACTAGTATATGGTTATGTTGAACACATCTGCGATGTAGCTAGCTCTCTATATATAGACAATTTGGATTTATCTTCCTTTTAGCTAGAACTCTGTACATGGAAATGTTGCACTACCTTGCCAACAAGCTAGCTCTCTGTATGTGAGCATATTGTACTTCTCTGACATGTAAGTAGCTTTCAGTATATGCACACCTTGGAAAAGTCTGCCATTTTGCTAGTACTCTTTATATGGAAGTGTTGGATTATTCTATCTTGAAACTAGCTCTCAGTTTATGGACACATTGGCCACATCTGCCATGTAGCTAGAACTCTGTATAAGGAAATGTTGCACTACCCTGCCATGAAGCTAGCTCTCTGTATATGGACATTTTGGACTCGTCTGACATGTATCTAGCTCTCTGTGCATGGATATTTTGAACTTATCTGCGATGTACGTAGCTCTCAGTATATAGACAAGTTGAACTCATCTGCCACGTAGCTATAACTCTGTATATGGAAATGTTGCACTACCCTGCCATGTAGCTAGCTATCAGTATATAGACATGTTAGACACATCTTCCATGTGGCTAGAACAATATATATGGAAATGTTGCAGTACTCTGCCATGTAGGTAGCTCATTATATATAGACAAGTTGGACACATCGGCCTTGTAGCTAGAGTTTTGTATATTGAAATATGGCACTACGTTGCCATGTCGCTAGCGCTCTGTACATGGACTTGTTGGACTCATCTGCCATGTAGCTAGTACCCTGTATATGGACATTTTGTACAACTTTGCTATGTATATAACTCACAGTATATGGACAAGTTGGACTCATCGACCTTGTAGCTAAAACTCTGTATATGGAAATGTTGCACTACACTGCCATGTTTCTTGCTCTCTGCATATAGACATGTTGGAATCATCTGCCTTTTAGCAAGCCCACTGTGTATAAACATGGTGCAATACTTTGCTAGGTAGGTAGCTCTCAGTATATTGACAAGTTGGACGCATCTGCCTCGTAGCTAGAACTCTGTATATGGAAATGTTGTATTAACTTGCCATGTAGCTAGTTCTCTGTATATAGAGAAGTTGGACTCATCTTCCTTGTAGCTAAACCTCTGTATATGAAAATGTTGCACTACCATGCCATGTATCTAGTTATCTGTATATAGACAACTTGAACTCATCTGCCTTGTAACTAGAACTCTGTATATTCAAATGTTGCACTACTCTGCCATGTAGTTAGCTCTCTGTAAATAGACAAGTTGGACTTATCTGCCTTGTAGTTAGAACTCTGTATATTCAAATGTTTCACTGCCCTGCCATGTAGATAGCTCTCTATATAGAGACAAGTTGGAGTCGTCTGCCTTGTAGTTAGAACTCTGTATATGGAAATGATACACTTCCCTGCCATATAGCTAGTTCTCTGTACATTTTGGAATTCTCTGTCATGTAGCTAGCTCTCAGTATATGGACAAGTTGGACTCATCTGCCATATAGCTAGTGCCCTGTATATGGATATGTTGGACTGATTTGCCATGTATGTAGCTCTCACTATATGGACATGTTGAACACATCTGTCATGTATCTACGACTCTGTTATGGAAATTTTACACTACCCTGCTATCTAGCTAGCTCTCTATATATGGACATTTTTGGACTACTCTACCATGTAACTAATTCTTTGTACATGGATATGTTGGGCTGATCAGCCAAGTAGGTAGCTCTCTGTATATGAACATATGGGATTTGTGTGCCATGTACCTAGCTGTCATTATATGGACATGGTGGTTTCATTAGCCAGTTAGCTAGGTCCCTATATATGGACATGTTGGACTATTCTGCCATGTAACTAGGTCTCAGTATATGGACACTTTGGACACAGCTACCATGAAGCTAGATCTCAGTACATGGAAATGTTGCACTACCCTGCCATGTAGCTAGCTCTCTGTATATGAACATATTGTATTTCTCTGCCATGTAGTGAACTCTCAGTATAAGTACACGTTGGAAACATCTTCCATGTAGCTCGAACTCTGTATATGGATTTGTTGGACTACTCTACCATGTAGTTAGCTTTCTGTATATGGATATTTTGGACACATCTGACATGTAGCTAGCTCTCTGTGCATGATATTTAGGATTGATCTGCCATGTAGGTAGCTCTCAGTGTATGGACACGTTGGACACATCTGCCGTTTAGCTAGAAATCTGTATATGTAAATGTTGCACTACCCTGCCATGTAGCTAGCTCTCTGTATGAACATATTGCACACATCTGCCATGTAGGTAGTACTCTTTATATGGCAATGTTGCAATACTCAATCACGTAGCTTGCTCTTACTATATGAACACTTGGGCTCATATGCCATTTAGCTTGAACTTTATATATGGAAATGATGCACTACTCTGCCATGTAGCTAGCTCTCTGTATATGGACATTTTGGACTCGTCTGACATATAGCTAGGTCTCTGTTCATGGATATTTAGGACTGATCTGCAATGTAGGTAGCTCGCAGTATATGGACACATTGGACACATCTGATATGTAGCTATAACTCTGTATGAGGAAATGTTACACTGCACTGCCATTCAGCTAGCTCTCTGTATTGGGACATTTTAAACTCTGTACATGGATGTTGTTGTTGTTGTTAAGTGCCGTCGAGTTGGGTCCGACCCATAGCGACCCTGTACAGGGTTTCCGAGGGTGTAAATCTTTACGGGAGTAGAAAGCCTCATCTTTCTCCCGTGGAGCGACTGGTAGTTTCGAACTGCTGACCTTAAGGTTCACAGCCCGATTCGTAACCACTACGCTACCAGAGCTCCTTACATGGATATGTTGGACTAATCTCCCAAGTAGGTAGCTGTCGGCATATGTACATATTGGACTTGTCTGCCATGTAGCTAGCTCTCAGTAAATGTACATCTACATCTGACATGTAGCTAGAAATCTGTATGTATGTGAAAATGTTGCACTACCCTGCCATGTGCTAGTTCACTGTATATGGACATTTTGGACACGTCTGACATTTAGCTAGCTCTATGAGCATTGATATTTAGGACTGTTATGCCATGTAGGTAGCTCTCAGTTTATAGTAAATTTGGACTCATCTGCTTTGTGGCTAGAACTCTGTATATGGAAATGTTGCACTAACCGGCCACGTAGCTAGCTCCCTGTATAAAGACAAGTTGGACTCTTCTGCCTTGTAGCTTGAACTCTGTATATGTAAATGCTCCACCACCCTACCATGTACCTTGTTCTCTGTATATAGACAAGTTGGACTTATTTGCCTTGTAGTAGTACTCTGTATATAGAAATGTTGTAATTCTCTGCCATATAGCTAGTTCTCTGTATATGGATATTTTGGACTTGTCTGCCATGTAGCTAGCTCTCTGTATATGGATGTGTTGGACTGATCTTCCAAGTAGTTAGCTTTCTGTATATAAACATATTGTACTTGTCTGTCATGTAGCTGCTCTCAATATATGGAAACGTTGGACACATCTTCCCTGTAGCTATTTCGCTTTATATAGACATGTTGGACTACATTGCCATGTAGCTAGCTCTCAGTATATGAACACTTTGGACTCAACTGCCAAGTAGTTTGAACTCTTTATATGGATATGATGCAATACACTTCCATGTAGCTATATCTCCATATATGGACATTTTGGACTTGTCTGAAATGTAGCTAGCTCTCTGTGCATGGATATTTTGGACTGATCTGCCATGTAGATAGCTCTCAGTATATAGTAAAGGTGGACTCACCTGCCTTGTGGCTAGAACACTTTATATGGAAATGTTGCACAACCTTGACAAGTAGCTAGCTCTCTGTATATAGACAAGTTGGACTCATATGACTCGTAGCTAAAACTCTGTATATGGAAATGTTGCACTACCCTGCCATGTAGCTATCTCTCTGTATATGGACAGTTTGGATTTGTCTGCCTTGAAAATAAAACTACATGGCTGATGTGTACAATGTGTCCATACACTGAGAGCTAGATACATGGCAGAGTAGTCCAACAAGTCCATATACAAGGTACTAGCTACATGTAAGAGACCTCCAAATTTTATATATACTGGTAGCTGGCTATACAGCAGATAAGTCCAATATGTTCATATCCAGAGAGCTACATACTTTTCAGATCAGTCTATCTTATCCATGTACAGAGAGCTAGCTACAAGGTAGATGAGTCTAAAATGTCCATATACAGAGGGTTAGTTCATGGCAGGGTAGTGCAAAATTTCCATATACAGAGTTCTAGCTACAAGGCAGATAAGTACAACTTGTCTATATACAGAGAGCTAGCTACATGGCAGGGTAGTGAAATATATCCGTATACAGAGTTCAAGCTGCAAGCCAGATGAGTCCATCTTGTATATATAGAGAGCGCTAGCTACATGGCATGAAAGTTCAACATTTCCCTATACAAAAGTTCTAGCTACAAGGTAGATGAGTCCAACTTGTCTATATAAAGAGACTGAGTTACATGGCAGGGTAATGCAAAGTGTCCATATACTGAGAGCTAGCTACATTGCAGACAAGTCCAATATGTTCATATACAGAGAGCTAGCTATAGGACAGTGCAGTGTACCTTTTACATATACAGAGTTCTAGCTACATATCAGATGTGTCCAGAATGTCCATATACAGAGATCTAGCTACATTTCAGAGTATTCAAACATGCCCATATACAGGGTACTAGCTACAAGGCAGATGAGTCCAACTAGTCTATATACAGAGAGCTAGCTACATGGCAGAGTAGTGTATCATTTCCATATACAGAGTTCAAGCTACAGGGCAGATGACTCCAAAGTGTTCATATTCTGGGAGCTACCTACATTGCAGAATAGTGCAACATGTCCATATAGACAGTACTAGTTACATGGCAGAAAAGTCCAATGTGTTCTTATACAGAGAGCTAGCTACATGGCACTGTAGTGCAACATTTTCATATACAGTGTTCTAGCTACAAGGCAGACAAGTCCAAAATGTCTATATACAGAGAGCAAGCTATATGGCAGAGTAGTGCAATATTTCCAAATACAGCGTACTAGATACATGGCATATGTGTCCAACGTGTCCATATACTGAGAGTTGCCTACCTGACAGATCAGTCTAAAATATCCATGCAGAGAGAGCTACCGACATATCAGACGAGTCAAAAATGTCAATATACAGAGAGCAAGCTCCATGGCAGGGTAGTGCAACATTTCCATATACAGAATTCTAGCCACAAGGCACATGAATCCTACTTGTCTATATATAGAGAGCTAACTACATGGCAGAGTAGTTCATCATTTCCATACACAGAGTTCAAGCTACAAGGCAGATGAGTCCATAGTGTTCATATATATTGAGAGCTAGCTACATGGCAGAGTAGTCCAACATGTCCATACAAAAAGTACAAGCTACCTTGCATATGAGTCCAACATGTCTATATACTTAGAGCTAGCTACATGGCAGAGTCATCCAACATTGCCATATACAGGTTTCTAGCTACATGGCAGATGAATCCAACATGTTCATATATTGAGAGTTAGTTACATGGCAGACAAGTCCAATATGTTCATATACAGAGAGCTAGCTACATGGTAGGGTAGTGCAACATTTCCATATACAGAGTTCGAGCTACAAGACAAATGATTCCAACTTGACTATATACTGAGAGCTAGCTACATGGAAGACAAGTCCAATATGTTATATACAGAGAGCTACCTACTTTGTAGAACAGTCCAACATGTCCATGTACAGAGAGCATGCTACATGGCACACGAGTCCAATTTGTTCATGTATAGAGAGCTACAAACTTGGCAGATCAATCTAACATACCCATGTACAAAGAGCTAGCTACATGGCAGATGAGTCCAAAATGTCCATACACTGAGAGTAAACTACTTGGTAGATCATTCCAAAATACTCATATACAAAGCACTAGTTACATGTTGGACATGTCCAATATGTTCATATACAGAGAACTAGCGACATGGCAGGGTAGCACAACATTTCAATATACAGATTTCTAGCTACAAGGCAGATGATTCCAACTTGTCTAACACTGAGAGCTAACTACATGGCAGACATGTCGAATATGTTCATATACAGAGTACTACCTACTTGGCAGATCAGACCAACATATCCATGTACAGAGGAATAGCACATTGCAGACGAGTCCATAATGTCCATATACAAAGAGCTAGCTAACTGGCTTAGTAGTGCAATGTTTCCACATACATAGTTCTAGCTACATGGCCAATGTGTCCAACGTGTCCATACATTGAGAGCTAGCTGCATGGCAGTGTAGTCCAACATGTCCATATACAGGGTACTAGATACATGGCAGAAGAGTGCAACATGTACATATACTGAGAGCTAACTACATGGCAGACAAGTTCAATATGCTCATATACAGAGAGCAACTACATGGTAGGGTAGTGCAACATTTCCATAAACAGGGTTCTAGCTACAAGGCAGATGAGTCCAACTTGTTTATAAACTGAGAGCTAGCTACATGGCTGTCGAGTGCAATATGTTCATATAAAGAGAGCTACTTACTTGGCAGATCAGTCCAACATATCCATGTACAGAGAGCTAGCTGCATGGCATACGAGTCTAGAATGTCCATATGAGTAGTCCAACATGTCCATATTTGGGTTACTTGCTACATGGCAAATGACTCCAACTTGTCCTTATACAGAGAGCTAGCTACATGGCATATGTGTCCAACGTGTCCATATACTGAGAGCTGGCTACAATGCAGAGTTGTCCGGCATGTCCATATATAGGGTACTAGCTACATGGCAGAGGAATCCAATGAGTCCTTATACTAAGAGCCAGATACATGGCAGACAAGTCAATCATGTCTATATAGATAGAGCTACCTACATGGCAGATGAGTCCAAAATGTCCATATACAGAGAGCTAGGCACATGTCAGGGTACTGCAACATTTCCATATACAGACTTCTAGATACAAGCAGATGAGTCCAACTTGTGTATATACAGAGAGCTAGTTACATGGCATAGTAGTGCAAAATTTCCATATCCAGAATTCTATCTACATGGCAGATGTGTCCAAACTGTCGATATAATAGGAGTTAACTACATCCAAAGTAGTCCAACATGTCCATATATTGGGTACTAGCTACATGGCAGAATATTTCAACATGTCCATATACTGAGAGCTAACTACAAGGCAGAGTAGTCCAACATGTCCATATACAGTGTATCAGCTACATGGCAGATTAGTCCAACATGTCCGTATACTGAGAACTAGCTACATGGCAAACAAGTCCAATATGTTCATAATCAGAGAGCCACCTACATGGCAGGGTAGTGCAACATTTCAATCAACAGAGATTTAGCTACATGGCAGACAAGTCCAATATGTTCATATACAGAGAACTACCGAGTTAGTATATCAGTTCAACATATCCATGTACAGAGAGCTAGTTACATGGCAGATGAGTCCAAAATGTCCATATGCAGAGATCTAGCTACATGGCATGGAAGTGCAACATTTCCATATACAGAGATCTAACTACAAGGCAGATGAGTCCAACTTGTCTATATAAAGAGAGCTAGCTACATGGCAGAGTAGTGCAACATTTCCATATACAGAGTTCTAGCTATATGGCAGATATGTCCAATGTGTCCATATACTGAAAGCTAGCTACATGGCAGAGTAGTGCAACATGCCCATATACAAGGTACTACCTACATGTCAGAAGAGAACAACATGTCTATATACTGAGAGCTAGTTACATGGCAGACAAGTCCAATATATTCATTTACAGAGCTCTAGCTACATGGTAAAGTAGTGCAACATTTCCATATACAGAGTTCTAGATACAAGGCAAATGATTCCAACTTGATTATATACTGAGAGCTAGCTACTGGGCTGAGAAGTCCAATATGTTCATATACAGAAAGCTACCTACTTTGTAGAACAGTACAACAAATCCAAGTACAGAGAGCTTGCTACATGGCAGACAAGTCTAATATGTTCATGTATAGATCGCTACCATCTTGGAAGATCAGTCCAACATATCCATGTACAGATAGTTAGCTACATGGCAGAAGTGTCCAAAATGTCCATACACTGAGAGTTACCTACATGGAAGATCAGTCCAAAATACTCATAAACAAAGAGCTAGCTACATGGCAAACAAGTCCAATATGTTCATATACAGAGAGTTAGCTACATGGCAGGGTATTGCAACATTTCACTATACAGATTTCTAGCTACAAAGCAGATAATTCCAACTTGTCAATATATTGAAAGTTAGCTACATGGCAGAGTAGTCCAATATGTCCATATACAGTGTACTAGCTACATGGCAGATGAGTCCAACATGTCCATATACTGACAGTTAGCTACTGGGTAGACAAGTCCAATATGTTCATATACAGAGAGCTAGCTACATAGCAGGGTAGTACACCACTTCCATATACAGATTTCTAGCTACAAGACATATGATTCAAACTTATCTATATACTGAGAGCTAGCTAGATGGCAGACAAGTCCAATATGTTCACTTATAGAGAACTATCAACTTCGCAGGTCAGTCCAACATATCCATGTACACAGAGGTAGGTACATGGCAGAATAATCCAAAATGTCCATATAAAGAGAGCTAGTTACATGGCAGTGTAGTGCAACATATCCATACACAGAGTTCCAGCTACAAGACAGATGAGTCAAACTTCTCTACATACTGAGATCTATCTACATCACAGAGAAGTCCAATACGTTCATATAGAAAGAGCTAACTACTTGGAACATCAGTTCAACATATCCATGTACAGAGAGCTAGCTACATGGCAGACGAATCCAAAATGTCCATATACAGACAGCTAACTACATGGCAGGGTAGTTCAACATTTCCATATACAGAGTTCTAGCTACAAAACAGATGAGTCCATATTGTCTATATACAGATAACTAGCTGCATGCTTGAGTACTGCAACATATCCATATACAGCATACTAGTTGCATGGCAGATGACTCCAACATGTCCATATACTGAGAGCAGCCTACATTTTAGACAAGTACAATATGTTCACATACAGAGATCTAGTTACATAGCAGGGTAATACAACATTTCCATATACAGAATTCTTGCTACAAGGCAGATGAGGAAAACTTGTGTATATACTGAGAGCCAGCGACATGGCAGACAAGTCCAATATGTTCATATACAGAGAGCTACTTACTTGGTAGATCAGTTCAATATATCCATGTACAGAGAGCTAGTTACTTGGAAGACAAGTCCAAAATGTCCATATACAGAGATCTAGCTACATGGTGTAATATTTCCATATACAAAGTTCTAGCTACAAGATAGATGAGTCAATCATGGCTTTATACAGAGAGCTGGCTACATGGCAGAGTAGTGCAACATTTCCATAAACAGAGTTCTAGCTACATCGCAGATGTGTCCAACGTCTCCATGTACCAAGAATTAGATACATGGCAGAGTAGTCCAACATGTCCATATACTGAGACCAAGCTACATGGCAGACAAGTCCAATATTTCATATACAGAGAGCTAGCTACATGGCAGAGTAGTGCAACATTTCCATATACAAAGTTCAAGCTACATGGTAGATGTGTCCATCGTATCCATATACTGAGAGGTAGCTACATGTCAGAGTAGTCCAACATGTTCATATACAGGCTACTAGATACTTGGCAGATGAGTCCAAAATGTCCATTTACTTTGCATTAACTACATGGCAGACAAATCCAATGTGATCATAAACACAGAGCTAGCTACATGGCAGGGTAACGCAACATTTCCATATACAGAGTTTTAGTTTCAAGGAAGATGAGTCCAACTTGACTATATACTGAGAGCTAGCTATGTGGCAGACAAGTCCAATATGTTCATATACAGAGAGCTACCTGCTTGGTAGATCAGTTCAACATATCCATGTACAGAGAGCTAGCTTCATGGCAGATGAGTCCAAAATGTCCATATTCAAGGGCTAGCTACATGGCAGGGTAGTGCAACATTTCCATATACAGAGTTCTAGCTGCATGGTAAATGAGTCCAAATTGTCTATATACAGAGAGCTAGCTGCATGGCAGAGAAGTGCAACATTTCCATATACAGAATTCTAGCTACATGGCAGATGTATCCAATTTGTCCATATACTGAGAGCTAGCTACATGGCAGAGTAGTCCAACATGTCCATATACAGGACACTTCCTACATGAGAGATGAGTCCAACATGTTCATATATCGAGAACTAGCTACATGGCAGTCAAGTCCATTATGTTCATGTAAAGAGAGGTACCACTTGGCAGATCAGTCCAACATATCCATGTACCGAAAACAAGCTACATGGCAGATGAGTACAAAATGTCCATATACAGAGAGCTAGCTACATGGCAGGGTAGTGCAACAATTCCATATACAGAGCTCTTGCTACAACTCCGATGAGTCCAACTTGTCTAAATACAGAGAGCTAGCTACATGGCAGAGCAGTGCAACTTTTCCATATTCAGGGTACTAGCTACATGGTATGAGTTGAACATGTCCATATAATGAGAGGTAACTACATGTCACATGAGTCCAATTTGTTCATATACAGAGAGATACATACTTGGCAGAGTTGTGCAACATTTCCATATACAGAGTTCTGGCTACATGGCAGATGTGTCCAACATGTCTGTATACTGAAAGCTACCTACATAGAAGATCAGTTCAAAATATCCATGAACAAAGAGATAGCTACATGACAAACGAGTCCAAAATGTCCATATACAGAGAGCTAGCTACCTGCCAGTGTAGTGCAAAATTTCCATATACAGAATTCCAGCTACAAGTCTGATGAGTCAAACTCGTCTATATGCAGAGATCTAGCAACCTGGCAGAGTAGAGCAACATATCTATATATAGAGTTCTAGCTACATGGCAGATGTGTCCAACGCATCCATATACTGAGAGCTAGCAACATGGCAGAGTAGTCCTACATGTCCGTATACAGCCTACTAACTAAATGGAAGATAAGTCCAACATGTCCATAAACTGAGAGCTAGCTACATGGCAGACAAATCCAAAATGTTCATATACAGAAAGCTAGCTACATAGCAAGGTAGTGCAAACTCTCCATATACAGAATTCTAGCTACAAGGCAGATGAATCCATCTTGTCTATATACTGAGGGCTAGCCACAAGGAAGACAAGTCCAATATGTTCATATACAGAGAGCTACCTACTTGGCAGATCAGTCCAACACATCCATGTACAGTGAGCTGACTATACAGCAGAAAAGTCCAAAATGTCCATATTCTGAGAGGTAGCTACACGGCAGGGTAGTGCAAGATTCCATATACTGAATTCTAGCTACAAGGCAGATGAATCCAAAATGTTCATATACAGATAGGTAGCTACATGACAGGGTAGTGCAACCTTTCCACATACAGAATTGTAGCTACAAGGCAGATGAGTTCATCTTGTCTATATACATAGAGCTAGCTACTAGACAGAGTAGTGCAACATTTTCATTTAAAGAGTTCTACTGCCATGGTAGATATGTCCAACATATCCATATACTGAAGGATAACTACATGACATAGTAGTTCAACACGTCAATATACTGAGAGCTAACTACATGGCCGACAAGTCCAATATGTCCATATACAGAGCACTAGCTACATGTATTGTTGTTGTTGTAAAATGCCGTGGATTCGGGTCTGACTCATAGCGACCCTGTACAGGGTTTTCGAGGGTGTAAATATTTACAAGAGTAGAATGCCCCTTTTTCTCCCACAGAGCGGCTGGTAGTTTCGAACCGCTGAATTTAAGATTCACAGCCCGATTCATAACCACTATGCTACCATAGTAGAGCGATAGTTCAATATACAGAGTTCTAGCTACAAGGCAGATGAGTCCAACTTGTATATATACTGAGCCTAGCTACATGGCAGTAAAGCCCAATGTGTTCATTTACAGAGAGCTATCTATTTGGCAGATTAGTTCAACATATTCATGTATAGAGAGCTAGCTACATGGTAGAAGAGTCCAAAACGTCTATATAGAGAGAGCTAGCTACATGGCAGAGTAGTGCAACATTTCCATAAAAAGATTTCTAGTGTCATGGCAGACAAGTCCAATATGTTCATATACAGAGAATAGCTACATGGCAGAGTAGTCCAACATGTCCATATACAGGCTACCAGCTACAAGGCAGATGATTCCGACATGTGCACATACTGAGAGATCACTACATCGTAGAGAAGTCCAATATGTTCATTTACAGAGAGCTAGCTACATATCAGGGTAGTGCAACATTTCCATATACAGAGTTCTAGCTACAAGGCAGAAGAGTCCAACTTGTCTATATACAGAGAGCTAGCTGCTTGACAGAGTAGTGCAACATTTCCATATACAGAGTTCTAGTTACATGGTAGATATGCCCAACATATCCATATACTGAGAGCTACCAACATGACAGAGTAGTCCAACATGTCCATATACAGAGAGCTAGCTATATGGCCAACAAGTGCAATATGTTCATATACAGAGACCTAGCTACATGACAAGGTAGTGCAATATGTATATATAGAGAGAACTGCCTTCTAAGCAGATCACTCCAACATATCCATGTACAGAGAGCTAGTTGCATGGCAGACGAGTCCAAAATGTCCATATTCATAGAGATAGCTACATAGCAGAGTAGTCCAACTTTTCCATATACAGATTTCTAGCTTCATGGCAGACATGTCCAATATGTTCATATACAGAGAATAGCTACATGACAGAATAGTCCAACAATTCCATATACCGAGTCCTAGGTAAATGGTAGAGTAGTCCTATATGTCCATATACAGGGTACTAGCTACACAGCAGATGATTACAACATGTGCACATACTGAGAGCTCGATACATCGTAGACAAGTCCAGTATGTTCATTTACAGAGAGCTAGCTACATGGCAGGGTAGTGAAACATTTCCATATACAGAGTTCTAGCTACTTGGCAGATGTGTCCAACATGTCCATATACTGAGAGCAAGCTACATGGCAGACAAGTCAAATATGTTCATATACAGAGAACTACCTACTTGGCAGATCAGACCAACATATCAATGCACAGAGAGTTAGGTGTATGGCAGATGAGTCCAAAAGTTCCATATACAGAGAGCTATCATATGTCAGTGTAGTACAACATTTACATATACATAGTTCTAGCAACAAGGTAGATGAGTCCAACTTATCTATATACAGAGAGTTAGATAGATGGAAGGGTAGTGCAACATTTCCATGAACAGAGTTCTACCTACAAGGCAGATGAGTCCAACTTGTCTATATAGAGAGAGCTAGCTAAATGTCAGGGTAGTGCAACATATCCATATACAGAGTTCTAGCTACATGGCAGATGAGTCCATCTTGTCTATATACAGAGAGCTAGCTGCTTGACAGAGTAGTGTAACATTTCCATATACAGAGTTCTAGTTACATGGTAGATATGCCCAACATATCCATATACTGAGAGCTACCTACATGACAGAGTAGTCCAACATGTCCATATACTGAGAGCAAACTATATGGTCAACAAGCGCAATATGTTCATATACAGAGACCTAGCTACATGGCAAGGTAGTGCAATATGTTTATAGAGAGAGAGCTGCCTTCTAAGCAGATCAGTCCAACATATTCATGTACAGAGAGCTAGGTGCATGGCAGACGATTCCAAAATGTCCATTTACAAAAAGCTAGCTACATAGCCGAGAATTCCAATATGTTCATATACAGAGAGCTAGCTACATGGCAGGGTAGTGTAATATGTTCATGTATGGAGAGCTGCCTTCTCGGCAAATTAGTCCAACATATCCATGTACAGAGAGCTAGGTGCATGGCAGACAAGTCCAAAATGTCCATATACAGAGAGCTACCTACATGGCAGGGTAGTGCAACATTACCATATACAGAGTTCTAGCTAAAAGGTAGATGAGTACAACTTGTCTATATACAGAGAGATAACTTCATGGCAGTGTTTTGTAACATTTTCATATATAGTGTTCTAGCTACAGGTCAGATGAGACCAACTTGTCTATATACTGAAAGCAAGCTACATGGCAGAAAAGTCAAATATGTTCACATACAGAGAGCTAGCTACATGGCAGTATATTTGCAACATTTTCATATACAGAGTTCTATTTACTTGGCAGATATGTCAGAATGTCCATATACAGAGAGCTAGCTACATGGCAAAGTAGTGCAACATTTCCATATACAGAATACTAGCTATAAGGCAGATGAGTCCAACTCGATTATATAGAGAGAACTAGCTACATGGCAGCATAGTGCAACATTTCCATATACAGGGCACTAGCTACATGGCATGTGAGTCCATCATGTCGATAAACTGAAAGCTAGCTCCCTGGTAGACAAATCCAATAAGTTCATATTCAGAGAGGTACATTCTTGGCAGATCAGTCCAACATATCCATGTACAGAGAGCTAGGTACATAGCTGACAAGTCCAAAATGTCCACATACAGAACGCTTGCTACATGGTAGGGTACTGCAAAATTTCCATATACAGAGTTCTAGCTAACAGGCAGATGAATCGAAATTGTGTATATACACAGAGCTAGATACATGGCCGGGTATTGCAACATTTCCATATACTGAGAGCTAGCTTCATGATAGTGTAGTCCAACATGTCCATATACAAGGTACTAGCTACATTGCAGATGATTCCAACTTGTCCATATACTGAGAGCTCGCTACATCTCAGACAAATCCAATATGTTCATTTGCATAAAGCTAGCTACATGGCAGAGTATTGCAACATTACCACATACTGAGTTCTAGCTACATGGCAGATGTTCCCAACCTGTCCATGTACAGAAAGCTAGCTACATGGTAGACAAGTCAAAAATGTCCATATACAGAGAGCTAGCTACATTGCTCAGTAGTTCTACATGTCCATATACAGAGATCTAGCTACATGGCAGAGTGTCCAACATATCCATATACTGAGAGTTTGCTACATGGCAGAGTAGTTCAACATGTCCATATGCAAGTACTAGCTACATGGCAGATGAGTCGAACTTGTATATACACAGAGAGCTAGCTACATGCCAGAGTAGTGCAACATTTCCATATGCAGAATTCAAGCTATATGGCAGATGAATCCAACATGTCCATAGACTGATAGCTAGCTACATGGCAGACAAGTTCATTATGTTCATATACAGAGAGCTATCTACATTGCAGGGTAGTGCAACATTTCCATTTACAGGGTTTTAGTTTCAAGGCAGATGAGTCCAACTTGTCAATTAATGAGAGCTAGCTATATCGCAGACATGTCCAATATGTTCATATACAGAGAGCTAACTACTTGGCAGATCAGTCCAACATATCCATGTACAGAGAGCTAGCTATATGGCAGACGAGTCTAAAATGCCCTTATACAGAGAGCTAGGTACATGGCATTGTTGTGCAGCATTTTCATATACAGAATTTTAGCTACAAGGCAGAGGAGTCCAACTTATCTATATACAGAGAGCTAGCTACGTGACACAATAGTGCAACATTTCCATATACAGGGTACTAACTACATGGCAGATGAGTCCAACATTTCCACATACTGAGAGCTAGCTACATGGCAGAGAAGTCCAATATGTACACATACATAGAGCTAGCTACATGGCAGGGTAGTGCAACATTTCCATATACAGAGTTCTAGCTACAAGTCAGATGAGTCCAACTTATCTATATACTGACAGTTAGCTATATGGTAGACTAGTCCAAAATGTCCATATACAGAGAGCTAATTACATGGCAGGTTAGTGCAACATATCCATACACAGAGTTCTAGCATCAAGACAGTTGCGTCCAACTTATCTATATACTGAGATATATCTACATGTCAGAGAAGTCCAATACATTGATATACAGAGAGCTAATTACTTGGCAGATCAATCCAACATATCCATGTACAGAGAGCTAACTACATGGCAGACGAGTCCAAGATGCCCATATACAGAGAGCTAGCTACATGGCAGGGTAGTGCAACATTTCCATATACAGAGTTATAGATACCAAAAAGATGAGTCCAACTTGTCTATATACAGAGAACTAGCTGCGTGGCTGAGTACTGCAACATTTCCATATACAGAGTTTTAGCTACATGGCAAATATGTCCAACATTGTCCATATACTGAGAGCTAGCTATATGGCAGAGCAGTCCAATATGTCCATATACAGTGCTCTAGCTACATGGAAGATGAGTCCAACATGTCCATATACTTAGAGCAAGCTACATGGCAGACGAGTCCAAGATGCCCATATACAGAGAGCTAGCTCCATGGCAGGGTAGTGCAACATTTCCATATGCAGAGTTCTTGCTACAAGGCAGATTAGTCCAACTTGTGTATATACTGAGAGCTAACGACATGGCAGACAAGTCCAATATGTTCATATACAGAGAGCTACCTACTTGGTAGATCATTTCTATATATCCATGTACAGAGAGCTAGCTACATGGCAGAATAGTCCAAAATGTCCATATGCAGAGATCTGGCTACATGGTGGGAAGTGTAACATTCCCATCGAATGAGTTCTAGCTAAAAGATAGATGAGTCAATCATGTCTATATACAGAGAGTTAGCTACATGGCAGAGTAGTTCAGCATTTCCATATACAGAGTTCAAGATACATCACAGATGTGTCCAACGTGTTCATAGACAGAGAGTTAGACACATGGAAGAGTAGTACAGCATGTCCATATATAGAGTATTAACTACATGGCAGATGAGTCCCACATGTCCATATACTGAGAGCAAGCTACATGGCAGACAAGTCCAACATTTCAGGGTAGTGCAACATTTCCAAAAACAGAGTTCTTTCTACACGTCAGATGAGTCCACCTTGTCTATATACTGGGACCTAACGACATGGCAGACAAGTCCAATATCTTCATATAAAAAGAGCTATCTACTTGGTTGTTGTTGTTGTTGTTAAGTGCCTTCGAGTCGGTTCCGACCCATAGCGACCCTGTACAGGGTTTCCGAGGGTGTAAATCCTTACGGGAGTAGAAAGCCTCATCTTTCTCCCGCGGAGCGGCTGGTAGTTTCGAACTGCTGACCTTAAGGTTCGCAGCCCGATTCGTAACCACTACGCTACCAGATCAGTCCAATATATGCATGTACAGAGAGCTAGCTAAAAGGCAGACAAATCCAAAATGTCCATATACAGAGAACTAACTATATGGCAAGGTAGTGCAACCGTTCCATATACAGAGTTCTTGCTACAAGTAGATGAGCCGAAATTGTCTATATATCTAGAGCTAGCTACTTGGCAGAGACCTGAAACATCTCCATATGCAGAGTTCTAGCTAAAAGGCAGATGAATCCAACTTGTCCATATACAGAGAGCTAGCTACATGGAAGTCTAGTGCAACATTTTTATATACAGAGTTCTAGCTACATAGCAGATGTGTCCATCGTATCCATATACTGAGAGGTATCTACATGGCAGAGTATTCCAACATGTCCATATACAAGCTACTAGCTTCATGGCAAATGAGTACAACATGTCCATTTACTTTGCGCTAACTACACGGTAGACAAATCCAATATGATCATAAACACAGAGCTAGCTACATGGTAGAGTAGTGCAACATATCCATATACAGAATTCTAGCTACATGCAGATGTGTCCAACTTGCCCATATACTGAAAGCTAGTTACATGGCAGAGTAGTCCAGCATGTACATATACAGGATACTAGCTACATGGCAGATAAGTCCAACATGTCCATATACTGAGAGTTAGCTACAAGGCAGACCAGTCCAAGTTGTCTATATACAGAGAGCTAGCTACATGGAGGGTAGTACAACATTTCCATATGCAGAGTTCCAGCTAAAAGACAGATGAGTCCAACTTGTCTATATACAGAGAACTAGCTACATGACAGAGAATTGCAACATTTCCATATACAGGGTTATAGTTACATGGAAGATGTGTTCAACCTGTCCAATATACTGAGAGCTACCTACAGGGCAGGTCAGTCTAAAATAATCATGTTCAGGGAGCTAGCTACATGGCATACGATTTCAAAATGTCTATATACAGAGAGCTAGCTAAATGGCAGAGTAATGCAACATATCCATATACAGAGTTATAGCTACTTGGCAGATGTGTCCAACGTGTCCAAGAGAGCTACCTACGTGGCAGAGTATTCCCACATGTCCATGTACAGGGTACTACCTACTTGGCCCATGAGTCCAACATATTCATATACTGAGAGCCAGCTACATGTCTGACAAGTCCAATATGTTCATATACAGAGAGCTAGCTACATGGCAGAGAAGTCCTACATGTCCATATAAAGAGTACTAGTTACATGGCTAATGAGTCCAACGTGTCCATATACTGTGAGCTAGCTACAAGGCAGACAAGTCCAATACGTTCATATACATAGAGCTATATATTGGGTAGATCAGTCCAACATATCCATGTACAGAGAGATAGCTGCATACCAGATGAGTCCAAAATGTGCATATATAGAGAGCTATCTACATGGCAGGGAAGTGCAAAATTTATATATACAGAGTTCTAGTTACAAGGCAGATGAGTCCAACTTGTCTATATACAGAAAGCTAGCTACAAGGCAGGGTAGTCCAACATTTCCATATGCAGAGTTCTAGCTACATGGCAGATGTGTCCAACATGTCAATATAATGAGAGCTAGCTACATGGCAGAGTAGTCGAACTTGTATATATACAGAGCACTAGCTACATGAGGGATGAGTCCTACATGCCCACATACCGAGAGCTACCTACATGGCAGTCAAGTTCAATATGTTCATGTACAGAGAACTACCTACTTGGCAGATCAGTCCAACATATCCATGTATAGAGAGGTAGGTACATGGCAGACGAGTCGAAAATGTCCATATACACATAATTATCTATATGTCAGTGTAGTACAACATTTACGTATACAGAGTTCTAGCTACAAGGTAGATGCATCTAATTTGTCTATATACAGAGAGCTAGATACATGGCAGGGTAGTGCAACATTCCATATACATAGTTCTAATTACAAGGCAGATGAGTCCAACTTGTCTATATACAGAGAGCTAGCTACATGACAGGGTTTTGCAACAATTCCAGTTACAGAGTTTGAGTTACAAGGCAGATGAGTCCATCTTGTCTATATACACAGAGCTAGCTAATTGGCAGATTAGTGCAACATTTCCATATACAGAGTTCTTCTTATATGGTAGATATGTCCAACATGTCCATATACTGAGAGCTAGCTACATGGCTGACAAGTCCAATATGTCCATATACAGAGAGATAGTTACATGACAGGGTAGTGCGACATTTCAATATACAGAGTTCTAGCTACAAGGCAGATGATTCCAACTTGTCTATATATTGAGCCTTGCTACATGGCAGCAAAGTCCAATATGTTCATATACAGAGAGCTACCTACTTGGAAGATCAGCCCAACATATCCATGTACAGAGAGTTAAGCTACATGGTAGACGAGTCCAAAATGTCCATGTACAGGTGTCCAGCTACATGGTGGATAGTGTAACATTTCCATATAAAGAGTTCTAGCTACAAGATAGATGAGTCAATCATGTCTATATAGAGAGAGCTAGCTACATGGCAGCGTAGTGCAACATTTCCATATACAGAGTTCTAGCTACGTCGTAGATGTGTCCAACGAGTCCATATAACGAGATTTAGACACATGGAAGAGTAGTCTAAAATGTCCATATACAGGGTATTAGCTACATGGCATATGAGTCCAACATGTCCATATACTGAGAACAAGCTACATGGCAGACAAGTCAAATATTTTCATATACAGAACGCTAGCTACATGGCAGGGTAGTGCAACATTTCCATACACAGAGTTCTTTCTACAAGGCAGATGAGTCCAACTTGTCTATATACTGAGACCTAGCGACACGGCAGACAAGTCCAATATCTTCATATAAACAGAGCTACCTACTTGGTAGAGCAGTCCAATATATGCATGTACAGAGAACTAGCTACAAGGCAGACAAGTCTAAAATGTCTATATACAGAGAGTTAACTATATGGCAGGGTAGTGCAACCATTCCATATACAGAGTTCTTGCTACAAATAGATGAGTCCAACTTGTCTATATATCTAGAGCTAGCTACTTAGCAGAGACGTGAAACATCTCCATATGTAGAGTTCTAACTACAAGGCAGATGAATCCAACTTGTCCATATACAGAGAGCTAGCTACATGGAAGACTAGTGCAACATTTTTATATACAGAGTTCTAGCTACATTGCAGATGTGTCCATCGTATCCATATACTGAGAGGTATCTACATGGCAGAGTAGTCCAACATGTCCATATATTTTAAAATTGGGAAAGGTGTGAGACAGGGTTGTATTCTTTCACCATACTTGTTCAACCTGTATGCTGAGCAAATAATACGAGAAGCTGGTTTCTATGAAGAAAAACGTGGCATCAGGATTGGAGGAAGACTCATTAACAACCTGCGATA
>NW_006409001.1:79813-83160 GCF_000296735.1 Chrysochloris asiatica | reverse complement strand
GGCCCAGGATCGAACATTGTTTCGTTCTGCTGTGCATGGAGTCGCTATGAGTCGGTTCCGACTCGATGGCACCTGACAACAACAACAACAACCTTCTAGGCAGATCAGTCCAACATATTCATGTACATAGAGCTAGCACATGGCACGGTAGTGCAAAATTTCTATTTACAGTGTTCTAGATACAAGGTAGATCAGTCCAACTTGTCTATATACAGATAACTAGCTATAAGACAGCGTAGTGCAGCATTACCATATACAGTGTTCAAGGTACATGACACATGAGTCCAAAGTGTCCATATACTGAGAGCTAGCTACATGGCAGAGTAGTGCAACATGTCCATATCCAGGGTATTAGCAACATGGCAGATGAGTCCAATATGTCCATATACTGAGAGCTAGCTACATGACACACAAGTCGAATATATTCATATACAATGAGCAAGCTACATGGCAGGGTAGAGCAACATTTCCATATAGAGAGTACTAGCTACATGGCAGATGTGTCCAACGTGTCTATATACTGAGAGCTACGTACATGGCAGAGTAGTCCTACATTTCCATATACTTGGTACTAGCTACATGGCAGATGATTCCAACATGTCCCTATACTGAGAGCTAGCTACATGGCTGACAAGCCCAATATGTTCATATACAATGTGCTAGCTACAAGGCAGGGTAATGCAACATTTCCATATACAGAGTTATAGCTCCATGGCAGATGTGTGCAACATCACCATATACTGAGAGCTAGTTACATGTCAGAGTAGTGCAACATATCCATAAACAGAGTTCTAGCTACATGGGAGATGTGTCCAATGAGTCCATATCCTTAGAGCTAGCTACATGGCAGACAAGTCCACTATATTCATATACAGAGAGCTAGCTACATGGCAGGGTAGTGCAACATTTCTATATACAGTGTTCTAGCTACGTGGTAGATGAGTCCAATCTGTCCATATACTGAGAGCTAGTTACATGGCAGAGTAGTCCAACATGTCCATATACAGGGTACTAGCTACAGGACAGATGAATCCAACATGTCCATATACTAAGAGCTTCCTACATGGCAGACAATTCCACTATGTTCAAATACAGAGAGCTAGCTGCATGGCATGGTAGTGCAACAATTCCATATACAAAGTTCTAGCTACATGGCAGATGTGTCCAACGTGTCCATATACTGAGAGCTAGATACATGGCAGAGAAGTCCTATATATTCACATACACAGAGCTACTTAACTGGGAGATCAGTCCAACATAACCATGTACATAGAGCTAGCTACATGGCAGACAAGACCAAAACTTCCATGTACAGAGATCTAGCTACATTTCATGGTAGTGCAACGTTTCCATATAAAGAGTATTAGCTACAATGTAGATGAGCCCAACTTGTCTATATATAGAGAGCTAGCTACATGGTAGTGTAGTGCAACATTTCCATATACAAAGTCCTAGCTACATGGCAGATGTGTCCAACGTGTCCATATACTGAGAGCTAGCTACATGGCAGGTGAGTGCAAAATTTCCATATACAGAGTACTAGCTTTATGAAAGATATGTTAAACGTGTCCATATACTGAGAGCTAGCTTCATGGCAGACAAGTCCATTACGTTCATATACAGAGAGTTACATACTTGGCAGATCAATACAACACATCCATGTACAGAGAGCTAGCTACATGGCTGACAAGTCCAAAATGTCCATATACAGAGAGCTAGCTACATGGCAGCGTCTTGCAACATTTCCATATATAGAGTTCTAGATACAAACCAGATGAGTATAACTTGTCTATATACATAGAGCTAGCTACATGATACAGTAGTGCAACATTTCCATATACAGACTTATAGCTGCATGGCAGATGTGTCCAGCATGTCCATACACTGAGATCTAGCTACATGGCAGAGTAGTCCAAAATGTCCATATACAGGGTACTAGCTACATGACAGATGAGTCCAACAAGACCATATACTTATAGCTAGCTACACGGCAGAGAAATTAAATATGTTGATATACATAGAGGTAACTACTTGGCAGATCAGTCCAACATATCCATGTTCACAGACCTAGCTACATGGCAGACGAGTCCAAAATGTCCATATACAGAGAGATAGCTACGTGTCAGGGTAGTGCAACATTTCCATATAGAGAGTTCTAGCTACATTGGAGATGTGTCCAATGTGTCCATATCCTTAGAGCTAGCTACTTGGCAGACTCGTCCACTATGTTCATATACAGAGAGCTAGCTACATGGCAGGGTAGTGCAACATTTCCATATACAGGGTTCTAGCTACAAGGCAGATGAGTCCAAATTGTCTATATATTGAAAGCATGTTACATTGCAGACAAGTACAATATGTTCATATACTGAGAGCTTCCTAATTGGCAGATCAGTCCAACTATCCATGTGTTGACAGCTAGCTACATGGTAGACGAGTTCAAAGTGCAACTTTCCATATACAGAGTTCTAGATATAAGCCAGAAGAGTCCAACTTTTCTATATACAGAGAGCTAGCTACATGGCAGAGTAGTGCAACAATTCCAAATACATAGTTCTAGCTACATGGCAGATGTGTCAAGCGTGTCAATATACTTTGAGGTAGCTACATGGCAGAGTAGTACAACATGTCCATATACTGAGAGGTAGCTACATCCATACAAGTCCAATATGTTCATATACAGAGAGCTAAATATATGGAAGTGTAGTGCAACATTTCCATATACAGAGTTGAAGCAACATGGCAGCTGTGTACAACATGTTCATATACTGAGAGCTAGCTACCTGTCAGACGACACCTAAATGTCCATGCACAGAGAGCTAGCCACATGTCAGAGTAGTGCATAATTTCCATATACAGATTTCAACCTGCATGGCAGTTGAGTCCCAAGTGTTCAAATATTGGGAGCTATCTTATGGCAAAGTAGTCCAACATGAACACATACAGAATTGTAGCTACATGGCAGATGTGTCCCACGTGTCCAAGTACTGAGAGCTAGCTACATGGCAGACAAGTCCAATATGTTCATATACAGAGAGTTACCTACTTGGCAGATCAGTGCAGATCGTGGCAGACAAATCCAAAATGTCCATATACAGACAGCTAGCTACATGACAGATAAGTCAAACATGTTCATATACAGAGAACTATCTGCTTGGCAGATCAGTCCAACATATCCATGTACAGAGATCTAACTACATGGCATACGAGTCCAAAATATCCATATGAAGAGAGCTAGCTACATGGTAGGGTAATGCAACATTTCCATGTGCAGAGTTCTAATTACATGGTAGATGTGTCCAATGTGTCCATTTAATGAGAGCTAGCTACATGGCAGACAAGTCCAA
>NW_006409001.1:50319-79615 GCF_000296735.1 Chrysochloris asiatica | reverse complement strand
AAGTTCAATATGTTTATATACAAAGTGCTCCCTACTTGGATGATCAGTCCAAAATGTCCATATACAGAGAGATAGCTACATGGCATGGTTGTGCAATATTTCCATATACAGAGTTCTAGGTACAAGGCAGATAAGTCCAACTTGACTATATACAGAGAGCTAACTACATGTAAAGGTAGTGTAACATTTCCATGTACAGAGTTGTTGCAACATGGCAGATGTATCCAACGGGTCCATATACTGAGAGCTAGCTACATGTCAGATGAGTCCAATATGTCCATGCACAGTGAGCTAGCTAGATGGCAGAGTAGTGCATCATTTCCATATAAGGAGTTCAAGCTACATGGCAGATGAGTTCCAAGTGTTCTTATACTGGGAGCTAGCTACATGGCAGAGTAGTCCAACATGTCCATATACAGGGTACTAGCTACATGGCAGATCAGTCCAATATGTCTATATACTGAGAGTTAACTACATGCTAAATGAGTCCAACATGTGTATATATAGAGGACTAGCTCCCTGGCTATTTAGTCCAACATGTACATATACGTGGTACTAGCTTCATCGCCGATGAGTCCAACATCTCCATATACTGAGAGCTAGCTACATGGCAGACAATTCCAATATGTTCATATAAAGAGAGTCCCCTACTTGGCAAATCAGTCCAACATATCCAAATCAGTCCAACATATACATGACAGACGAGATCAAAATGTCCATATACAGGGAGTTAGCTACAAGGCATGGTGGTGCAACATTTCCATATACAGACTTCTAGCTACAAGCCAGATGAGTCCAACTTTTCTATATACAGAGAGATAGCTGCATGTCAGAGTATTGCAACAATTCCATATACATAGTTCTAGCTTCATGACAGATGTGTCCAACGTGTCCATATACTGAGAGCTTGCTACACGTCAGAGTATTCCAACATGTTCGTATAAAGGGTACTAGCGACATGGCAGATGTGTCCAACATGTCCATAAACTGAGAGCTAGCTACATGACAGATAAGTCCAATATGTTCATATATAGAGAGCTCCCTACTTGGCAGATCAGTCCAATATGTCCATGTACAGAGAGCTAGTTACATGGCATGATTGTGAAATATTACCATATACAGAATTCTAGGTACAAGGCAGATGAGTCCATCTTGTATATACAGAGAGCTGGCTACATGGCAGAGTAGGGCAACATATCCATATACAGAGTTCTAGCTACATGGTAGATGTTTCCAACGTGTCCATATACTGGGAGCTACCTACATGGCAGACAAGTCCAATATGTTCATATAAAGAGTGCTATCTACATGGCAGACGAGTCCAAAATAAAACGTTTCCATATACAGTGTTCTAGTTACATGTCAGATGTGTCCAACGTGTACCTATTCTGAGAACTAGCTATATGGCAGAGTAATCCAACATGTCCATAATAAGGTACTAGCTACGTAACAGATGAGTCCAATATATCTATATACTAGTTTTTAACTACGTGGTAAATGAGTCCAACATGTGTATATATAGATGACTAGCTCCCTGGCTATTGAGTCCAGCATGTCCAAATACTGAGAGATAGCTACATAGCAGACAAGTCCAATATGTTCATATACAGAGAGCTATCTCCTTGGCATATCAGTACAACATATCCATGTACAGAGAGCCAGATACGTGGCAGATGAATCCAAAATGTCTATATACAGAGAGCTAGACACATCGCATGGTAGTTCAACATTTCCATATACAGAGTTCTAGCTACAAGTCAGATGAATCCAACTTGTCTATATACAGAGCGCTAACTGCAAGGAAGGTTAGTGCAACTTTTCCATATACAGAGTTCTAGCTACAAGGTAGATGAATCCAACTTGTCTGTATACAGAGAGCTAACTACATAGAAGGTTAGTGCAACATTTCCATATACAGAGTTCTAGCTAAAAAGCAGATGAATCCAACTTGTCTATATACAGAGAGTTAGCTACATGACAGAGTAGTGCAACAATACCATATACATAGTTCGAACTACATGGCAGAGGTTTCCAACGTGTCCATATACTGAGAGCTAGCTACATGGCAGGGTTGTGCAATATTTCCAAATATAGAGTTCTAGGTACAAGGCAGATGAGTCCAACTTGTCTATATACATAGAGTTAACTACATGGAAAGTTAGTGCAAAATTTCCATATACAGAGTTCTAGCTACAAACCAGATGAGTCCAGCTTTTCTATATACAGAGAGCTAGCTACATGGCAGAGTAGTCCAACATTTGCATAGAGAGTGTACTAGCTACATGGTAGATGAATCCAACATGTCCATAAACTGAGAGCTAGCTACATGGCAGACAGGTCCAATATGTTTATTTACAGAGTGCTCCCTACTTGGAGGATCAGTCCAACATATCCATGTACATAGAGCTAGCTACATGGCAGAGGAGTCCAAAATTTCCATATACAGAGAGCTAGCTACATGGCAGGGTAATGCAACATTTCCATATACAGAGTTCGAGCTACAAGGCAGATGCATCTAACTTGTCTATTTACAGAGATCTAGGTACATGGCATGATAGTGAATCATTTCCATATACAGAGTTCAAGCTACATGGTAGTTGTGTCCAACAAGTCCATATCCTTAGAGGTAGCTACATTGTAGTCAAGACTAATCTGTTCATATACAGAGCTAGCTACATGGCTGGGTAGTGCAACACTTCCATATACAGTGTTCTAGCTACATGGCAGTTGTGTCCAATGTGTCCATATACTGAGAGCTAGCTACATGGCAGAGTAGTCCAACATGTCCATGTACAGGGTACTGGCTACATGGCAGATGAGTCCAATATGTCCATATACTGATTGTTAACTACATGGTAAATGAGTCCAACATGTGTATATAAAGAGGACTAGCAACCTGGCTAATGAGTCCAACATGTCTGTAAACTGAGAGCTAGCTACATGGCAGACAAGTACAATATGTTCACATACAGAGAGCTATCTGTTTGGCAGATCAGTCCAACATATCCATGTACAGGAAGCTAGCTACATGGCAGACAAGTCCGATATGTTCATAAACAGAATGCTAGCTACATGGCAGGGTAGTGCAACATTTCCATATACAGAGTTATAGCTACAAGGCAGATGAGTCCAACTTTTCTATATACTGAAAGCTAGCTACCTGGCAGACAAGTCCAATATGTTCATATACTGAGAGCTACCTACTTGGCAGATCAGTCCAACATATCCATGTACAGAGTGCTAGCTACATGGAAGACGAGTCCAAAATTTCCGTATACAGAGAGCTAGCTACATGCAAAGGTAGTGAAATATTTCCATACACAGAGTTCTAGCTACTTAGTAGATGTGTCCAAAGTGTCCATATACTTAGAGCTACCTATATGGCAGACAAGTCCAATATGATCATATACAGAGAGCTAGCTACATGGCAGTGTAGTGTAACAATTCCATATATATATTTCTAGCTACATACATACCTATATACATAGGGCTAGCAATATGGCAGAGTAGTCCAACATGTCCATATTCAGGGTACTAGCTATATTGCAGATGATTCCAACTTGTCCATATACTGAGAGCTAGTTACATGGAAGACAAGTCCAATATGTTCATATACAGTAGAGAGCTCCCTACTAGACAGATCAGTCCAATATATCCTTGTACAGAGAGGTAGGTACAGAGAAGACGAGTCCAAAATGTCCACATACAGAGAGTGAGCTACATGGCAAGGTAGTGAAATATTTCCATACACAGAGTTCTAGCTACTTAGTAGATGTGTCCAAAGTGTCCATATACTTAGAGCTACCTACATGGCAGACAAGTCCAATATGATCATATACAGAGAGCTAGCTACATGGTAGTGTAGTGTAACAATTCCATATACATATTTCTAGCTACATGGCAGAAGATTCCAACTTACCTATGTATATAGAGCTAGCAACATGGCAGAGTATTCCAACATGTCCATATTCAGGGTACTAGCTATATTGCAGATGATTCCAACTTGTCCATATACTGAGAGCTAGCTACATGGCAGACAAGTCCAATATGTTCATATACAGTAGAGAGCTCCCTACTTGGCAGATCAGTCCAATATATCCATGTACAGAGAAGATGACTCCAAAATGTCCACATACAGAGAGTGAGCTACATGGCAGGGAAGTTCAACATTTCCATATACAGAGTTTTATGTACAAGGCAGATGAGTCCAACTTGTCTATATACAGAGAGCTAACTCTATGGAAGAGTAGTGCAACATTTCCATATACAGAGATCTAGCTACGTGGCAGATGTGTCCAACGTGTCCATATACTGAGAGCTAGTTACATGGCAGAGTAATCCAGCATGTCTATATATAAGATACTAGCTGCACGGCAGATGAGTCCAACATGTCCATATACTGAGAGCTAGCTACATGGCAGACAAGTCCAATATGTTCATATAAAGAAAGCTACCTACTTAGCAGATCAGTACAAAATACCCATTTACAGAGCGCTAACTACATGACATACGAGTCCATAATGTCCATATACAGAGAGCTAGCTACATGGCACGGAAGCGCAACATTTCCATATACAGAGTTCTAACTGTAAGGCAGATGAGTCCAACTTGTCTATATACAGAGAGATAACAACATGAAAGGGAAGTGCAACATTTCTATATATAGAGTTCTAGCTACATGGCAGATGTGTTCAACGTGTCCATATATGGAGAGCTAGATACATGGAAGATCAATCCAAAATATCCATGCACAGAGAGCTAGCTACATGACAGACGAGTCCAAAATGTCCATATACAGAGAGCTAGATAGATGGAAACGTATTGCATCATTTCCATATACAGAATTCAAGTTACATGGCAGATGAGTCTAAGCTGTTCATATACATAGAGCTAGCAACATGGCAGAGTAGTCCAACATATCCATATACAGGGTACTAGCTACATGGCAATGTAGTCCAACATGTCCATACACAGGATACAACATACACGGCAGATGAGTCCAATGTGTCCATATAATGAGAGATAACTACATGGCAAATGAGTCCAACATGTGTATATATAGAGGAATAGCTCCCTGTCTAATGATTTCAACATGTCTATATACCTATAGCTAGCTACAAGTCAGACAAATCCAATATGTTCATATACAGATAATTAACTACTTGGCAGTGTAGTGCAACATTTCCATCTATAGAGTTCTAGCTACAAGGTAGATGATTGAAACTTGTGTATATACAGAGAGCTAGCAAAAATGTAGGGTAGTGAAACATTTCCATATACAGAGTTCTAGCTAAATGGCACATGTGTCCAACGTGTCCATATACTGAGAGTTAGCTACATGGCAGACAAGTCCAATATGTTCATATAAAAAGAACTACTAACTCAGCAGATCAGTTCAATATATCCATGTACAGAGTTCTAGCTACATGGCAGATGGGTCCACCATGTCCATATATTGATATCTAGCTACATGGCAGACAAATTCTATATGTTACTATACAGAGAGCTACCTATTTGGCAGATCATTGCATCATATCCATGTACAGAGAGCTAGCTACATGGTAGACGACTTAAAAATGTCCATCCATATACAGACAGCAAGCTACATGGCAGGGTAGTGCAATATTTCAATATACAGAGTTTTTGCTACAAGGCAGATGAGTCCAACTTGTCTATATACAGAGAGCTAGCTACATGGCAGAGTAGTGCAATATTTCCATATACAGAGTTCTAACTACATGGCAGATGTGTCCAACATGTCCATATACTGAGAGCTAGTTACATGGCAGAGTAATCCAACATGTCTATATATAAGATACTAGCTACATGGCAGATGAGTCCAACATGTCCATATACTGAGCGCTAGCTACATGGCAGACAAGTCCAATATGTTCATATACAGAAGCTACTTACTTGGCAGATCAGTCCAACATATCCAAGTACAGAGAGCTAGTTAGATGGCAGATGAGTCCAAAATGTCCATATACAGAGAGCTAGATACATGGTAGCGTAGTGTAACATTTCCATATACAGAGTTGTAGCTAAAGGGAAGATGAGTCCAACTTTTCTATATACAGAGAGCTAACAACATGGAAGGGTAGTGCAACATTTCCATATACAGAGATCCAGCTGCATGGCAGATGTGTTCAACATGTCCATATAATGATAGCTAGATACATGTAAGATCAGTCCAAAATATCGAAGTACAGAGAGCTAGCTATATTTCAGACGAGTCCAAAACGTCTATATAGAGAGAGCTAGCTACATTGCAGAGTAGTGCATCATTTCCATATAGAGAGTTCAAACTTCATGTCAAATGAGTCCAAAGTGTTCATAAATTGAGAGGTAGCTACATGGTAGAAAAGTCCAACATGTCCATACACAGAGTTCTAGATACATGGCAGATGTGTCCAATGTGTCCATGTACTGAAAAGTAGCTACATGGTAGACAATTCCCATATGTTCATATACAAAGAGCTACCTACTTGTCAGATCAGCCAACATATCCATGTACAGAGAGTTAGCTACATGGCTGACGAATCCAAAATGTCCATATACAGAGAGCTTGCTACATGGCAGGGTTGTGCATCTCTTCCATGTACAGAATTCTAGCTAAAGGTAGATGAGACTAACGTTTCTATATACAGAGAACTAGCTACATGGCAGAGTAGTGCAACATTTTTATATACAGAGTTCTAGCTATAAGACAAATTAGTCAAACGTGTCTATACACAGACAGCTAGCTACATGGCAGGGTAGAGCAACATTTCCATATACACAGTTCTAGCTAAAAGTAAGATAAGTTCAACTTGTCTATATACAGAGACCTAGCTACATGGCAGTGTGGTGCAACATTTCCATATACAGAGTTCTAGATATAAGACAAATTAGACAAACGTGTCTATACACAGACAGCTAGCTACATGGCAGGGTAGAGCAACATTTCCATATACAGAGTTCTAGCTAAAAGTTAGATGAGTTCAACTTGTCTATATACATAGAGCTAGTGACATGGTAGGGTAGTGCAACATTTCCATATACAGAGAACTAGCTACATGGCAGATGTGTCCAACGTATCCATATACTGAGAGCCAGCTACATGGCTGATCAGTCCAAATTATCCATGCACAGAGAGCTAGCTATATGTCAGACGAGTCCAAAATGTCCATATGCAGAGAACTAGCTACATAGCAGGGTAGTGCAACATTTCCAAATACATAGTTCTGGCTATATGTCAGATGTGTCCAATGTGTCCATATACTGAGAGCTAGTTACATGGCTAAGTAGTCCAACATGGCTATATACAGGGTACAAGCTACATGGCAGATAAGTCCAACATGTCCTTATACTGAGAGCAAGTTACATGGCAGAGAAGTCCAACATGTTCATATACAGGGAGCGAACTACTTGGCAGATCAGTCCAAAATATCCATGTACAGAGAGCTAGCAACATGGCAGACAAGTCCAAAATGTCCTTATACAGAGAGCAAGCTACATGGTAAGGTAGTACATCATTTCCACATACACAATTCTAGCTACTAGGCAGATGAGTCCAACTTGTCTATATATAGAGAGCTAGCTATATGGCAGAGTAGTGCATCATACCCATATACAGATTACTAAATACAAGGCAGATGAGTCCAACTTGTCTACATACAGAAAGTTAGTTATGTGGCAGAGTAGTGCGACATTTCCATGTACTGAGAGCTAGCTACATGGCAGAGTAGTCCAACATGTTCATATTCAGTGTAGTAGCTACATGGCAGATGTGTCCAACGTGTACGTATACTGAGACCCACCTACAGGGCAGACAACTCCAATATGTTCATATACAGAGAAGTACCTACTTGGCATATCAGTCCAACATATCCATGTACAGAAAGTAGCTACATGGCAGACAAGTCCAAAATGTCCATATACAGAGAGCTATCCTCATGGCAGGGTAGTGCAACTTTTACATTTACAGGGTTCTAGCTAAAAGGTAGATGAGTCCAACTTGTCTATATTCAGAGAGCTAGCTGCATGGCAGAGTAGTGAAACATTTACATATACAAAGTTCTAGATACATGGCCGATGTGTCCAACGTGTCCATATAATGAGAGTGAGATACATGACAGACAAGTTCAATATGTTCATATACAAAGAGCTACCTACTTGGCAGAGCAGTCCAAAATATCCATGTACAGAGAGCTAGCTACATGCCAGACAAGTCCAAAATATCCATATACAGAGAGCTAGCCACATAGCAGGGTAGTGCAACATTTCCATATACAGACTTCTAGCTACAAGGCAGATGAGTCCAACTTGTACATATTCAGAGAGCTAGCTACATGGAAGAGTAGTGCAACATTTCCATATACAGACTTCTAGCTACAAGGCAGATGAGTCCAACTTGTACATATTCAGAGAGCTAGCTACATGGAAGAGTAGTGCAACATTTCCATATACAGTGTTCTAGATACATGGCAGATGTGTCCAATGTGTCCATATACTTACAGATAGCTACATGGCAGAGTAGTACAACATGTCCATATTCAGGGTAGTAGGTTCATGACAGACAAGTCCAATATGTTCATATATAGAGAGCTACCTACTTGGCAGATCAGTTCAACATTTCCACGTACAGAGAGCTAGCTATATGACAGATGTGTCCAAAATATCCATATACAGAGAGATAGCCACATGGTAGAGTAGTGCAACATTTTCATATACAGAGTTCTAGCTACAAGTCAGATGAGTCCAACTTGTCGATATACAGAGAGATAGCTATATGGCAGTGTAGAGCAACATTTGCTTATACACAGTTCTAGCTACATGGCAGACGAGTCCAAAATGTCCATATACAGAGAGCTAGCTACATGACAGGGTAGTGCAACATCTCCATGCACAGAGTTCTAGGTACATGGCAGATGTGTCCCACGTGACAATACATTGATAGTTAGCTTCATGGCAGAGCAGACCAAAATGTCTATATACAGGGTACTAACTACAAGGCAGATGAGTCCAACATGTCTATATTCTTAGAGCTAGCTACATTACAGACAAGTCCAAAATGTTTATATACAGAGAGCTACCTACTCAGCAGATCAGTGTAACATATCCATGTATAAAGAGCTAACTACATGGCACACGAGTCCAAATTGTCCATATACAGAGAGTTAACACATGGCAGGGGAGTGCAACATTTCCATATACAGAATTTGAGCTACAAGGCAGCTGAGTCCAACTTGTCTATATACAGAGAGCTAGCTACATGGTAGTGTAGTGCAACATTTCTATAAACAGATTTCTAGCTACATGGCATATTTTTCCACCGTGTCCATACACGGAGAGCTAGCTACATGGCAGACAAGTACAATATCTTCATATACAGAGGACTAACTACTTGGCAGATCAGTCAAACATATTCATGTACAGAGAGCTAGCTACATGGCACAGGATTCCAAAATGTCCCTATACAGAGACCTAGCTACATGGCCCGGTAGTGCAACATTTCCATATATAGAGTTCTAGATACAAGGCAGATGAGTACCAGTTGTCTATACACAGAGAGCTAGCTACATTGCAGAGTAGTGCAACACTTCCATATACAGAGTTCTATCTACATAGCACATGTGTCCAATGTGTCCAATTACTGAGAGCTAGCTATATGGCAAACAAGTCCAATATGTTCATATACAGAGAGATACCTAGTTGACAGATCAATCCAACATATCCATGTACAGAAAGCTAGCTAAGTGGCAGATGAATCCAAAATGACCATATACAGTGAGCTAGCTACATGGCAGGGTAAAGCAATATTTCCATATACAGAGTTCTAGCTACAAGGCACATGACTGCAACTTGTCTATCTACAGAGAGCTACCTACATGGCAGGGTAGTGCAACATTTCCATATACAGTGTTTTAGCTACAAGAAAGATGTGACCAACATGTCCATATACTGAGAGCTCACTACATGGCAGAGAAGTCCAATATGTTCATATACAGAGAGATACCTACTTGTCAGATCAGTCCAAAATATCCATGTACAGAGAGCTAGCTATATGCAGACGAATCTAAAATGTCCATATACAGAGAGCTAGCTACATGGCAGGGAATTTAAACATTTCCACATACAGAGTTCTAGGTCAAAGGCAGATGAGTCCAACTTGTCTATGTACATAGAGCCTGCTATATGGCAGAGTAGCGCAACATTTCCATATACTGAGTTCTAGCTATATGGCAGATGTGTCAAAAGTGTTCATATAGTGAGAGCTAACTTCATGGCAGAGCAGTCCAACATGTCTATATACAGGGTACTAGCTACATGGCAGACGAGTCCAAAATGTTCATATGCAGAGAGCTAGCTACATGGAAGGCTAGTGTAACATTCCCATACACAGAGTTTTAGCTATAAGGCAGATAAGTCTAACTTGTCTATATATAGTGACCTAACTACATGGCAGTGTAGTGCAACGTTTCCGTATACAGAGTTCTAGCTACCTGGCAGATGTGTCCTGTGTGTTCATATACTGAGAGCTAGCTACATGGCATAGTAGTACAACATGTACATATTCAGGGTACTAGCTACATGACAGATGTGTACAACTTGTCCATATACTGAGAGCAACCTACATGGCAGACAAGTCCAATATGTTTATATACAGAGAGCTACCAAATTGTCAGATCAGTATAACATATCCATGTACAGACAGCTAGAATCATGGCATATGATTCCAAAATATCCATATCAGAAAACAAGCTACATGGCAGAGTAGGGCAACATTTCCATATACTGAGTTCTAGCTATATGGCAGATATGTCAAAAGTGTTCATATAGTGAGAGATACCTACATGGCAGACAAGTCCAATATGTTCATAGATGGAGAGCTACATACTTGTCAGATCAGTCCAACAAATCCATATACAGAGAACTAGCTACAAGGCAGACGAGTCCAAAATGGGCATATACAGAAAACTAGCCAAATGTCAGGGTAGTGCAACATTTCCATATACAGAGTTCTAGCTGCAAGGCAGATGAGTCCAAATTGCATATATACAGAGAGCTAGCTACATGGCAGAGTAGTGCAACATTTCCATATACAGAGATCTAGCTACATGGCAGATGTGTCCAACGTGTCCAAATACTAAGAGATATGTCAAAAGTGTTCATATAGTGAGAGCTACCTACATGGCAAACAAGTTCATTATGTTCATAAACACAGAGCTACATACTTGTCAAAACAGTCCACATATTCAAGTACAGAGAGCTAGCTACATGGCAAACAAGTACAAAATGTGCATATACAGAGGTCTAACTACATGGCAGGTAGTGCAACATTTCCATATACAGAGTTCTAAGTACAAGGCAGATTAATCCAATTTGTCTATATACAGGGACCTAGCTACATGGTAGAATGGTGCAACATTTCCACATACAGAGTTCTAGCTACATCACAGATGTGTCCAATGTGTCTATATAATGAGAGCTAGCTACATGGCAGAGAAGTCCAATATGTTCATATGCAGACAGATACCACTTGTCAGATCAGTCCAACATATCCATGTGCAGAGAGATAGCTATATGGCAGAGTAGTGCAACATTTCCATATACAGAGTTCTAGCTACATGGCAGATGTGTCCTTGTCCATATACTGAGAGCTAGCTACATGGCAGAGGAGTCCAACATGTCCATATTCAGGGTAGTAGCTACATGGCAGATGTGTCCAACATGTCCATATAATGAGAGCTACATACATGGCAGAGTAGTCAAATATGTTCATATATAGGGTACTAGCTACATGGCAGATGAGTCCAACATATGCATGTAAACAGAGCTAGATACAAGGCAGAAAAGTCCAGTATGTTCATAAACACATAGCTACCTACTTGACATATCAGTCCAACATATCTATGTACAGAGAGCAAGTTACATGGCAGACAAGTAAAAAATCTCTGCAACATTTCCATATACAGAGTTATAGCTACAAGGCAGATGAGTCCAACTTGTATATATATAGAGACATAACTACATGGCAGGGGAGTGCAACACTTCATATACAGAGTTATTGCTACAAGGCAGATGAGTCCAACTTGTCTATATACAGAGAGCAAGCTACATGGCAGAGTACTGCAATATTTCCATATACAGAGTTCTAGCTACATGGAAGATGTGTCCAACATGTCCACATACTGGGAGTTAGCTACAAGGCACAGTAGCCCAACATGTTCATATTCAGGGTACCAGCTACATGGCATATGAGTCCATCTAGTCCATATACAGAGAGCTAGCTACATGGCAGAGTAGTGCAACATTTCCATATACAGAATTATAGCTACAAGGGAGATGAATCCAACATGTCCATATAATTAGAGCTATCTACATGGCAGACAAGTCCAATATGTTCATATACAGAGAGTTAGCTACATGGCAGATCAGTTCAACATATCCATGTACAGAGAGCTAGCTACATGGCAGATGAGTCCAAAATGTCCATATAATGAGAGGTCTGGTAGCGTATTGGTTACGAATTGGGCTGCGAACCTTAAGGCCGGCAGTTCGAAACTACCAGCTGCTCTGCAGGAGAAAGATGAGGCGTTCTGTTCCCGTAAAGATTTACAGTCTTGGAAACCGTGTACAGGGTCGCTATGGGTCAGAACCGACTCAACGGCACTTAACAACAACAACAACAGATACATGGCAGAGTAGTCCAACATGTAAATATTCAGGATACTAGTTATATGGCAGATGTTTCCAACGTGTCCATATACTGGGAGCCACCTAAATGGCAGACAAGTCCAATATGTTCATATACAGAGAGATAACTACTTGGCAGATCATTCCAAAATATTCTTGTACAAAGAGCTAACAGGATAGTGCAACATTTCGATATACAGAGTTCTAGCTACAAGCCAGATGAGTGCAACTTGTTTATATAAAGAGAGTTAGCTACATGGCAGAGTAGTGCAACATTTCCATATACAGAGTATATGGCAGATGGGTCTAACGTGTCCAAATACTGAGAACTAGCTACATGGCAGACAAGTCCATTATGTTCATATACAGAGAGCTACATACTTGTCATATCAGTCCAACATATCCAAGTTCAGAGAGCTAGGTACATGGCAGACGAGTACAAAATGTTCATATACAGAGATCTAGCTACATGGCAGGTAGTGCTACATTTCCATATACAGAGTTCTAGGTACAAGGCAGATTATTCCAATTTGTCTATATACAGGGACCTAGCTACATGGTAGAATGGTGCAACATTTCCATATACTGAGTTCTAGCTACAACACAAATGTGTCCAATATGTCTATATAATGAGAGCTAGCTACATGGCAGACAAGTTCAATATGTTCATATGCAGACAGATACCACTTGTCAGTTCATTCCAACATATCCATGTACAGAGAGATAGCTATATGGCATAGTAATGCAACATCTCCATATACAGAGTTCTAGCTACATGGCAGATGTGTCCGTGTCCATATACTGAGAACTAGCTACATGGCAGAGGAGTCCAACATGTCCATATTCAGGGTAGTAGCTATATGGCAGATGTGTCCAACGTGTCCACATAATGAGAGCTACATATATGGCAGAGTAGTCAAACATGTTCATATACAGGGTACGAGCTACATAGAAGATGAGTCCAACATATCCATATACAGAGAGCTAGTTACAAGGCAGAAAAGTCCAGTATGTTCATAAACACATAGCTACCTACTTGGCAGATCAGTCCAACATATCTATGTACAGAGAGCAAGCTACATGGCAGATGAGTCCAAAATCTCCATATACAGAGAGCAAGCTACATTACAGGCTAGTGCAACCTTTCCATATACAGAGTTATAGCTACAAGGCAGATAAATCCAACTTGTATATATATATATATAGACCTAACTACATGACAGGGTAGTGCAACACCTCCATATACAGAGTTATAGCTACAAGGCAGATGAGTCCAACTTGTCTATATACAGAGAGCTAGCTACATTGCAGAGTAGTGCAACATTTCCATATACAGAGTTCTAGCTACATGGCAGATGTGTCCAACGTGTCCACATACTGAGAGTTAGCTACAAGGCAGAGTAGCCCAACATGTTCATATTCAGGGTACCATCTACATGGCATATGAATCCATCTTGTTCATATACAGAGAACTAGCTACATGGCAAAGTAGTGCAACATTTCCATATACAGAATTATAGCTACAAGGGAGATGAATCCAACAAGTCCATATAATGAGTGCTATCTACATGGCAGACAAGTCCAATATGTTCATATACAGAGAGTTAGCTACATGGCAGATCAGTTCAACATATCCATGTACAGAGAGCTAGATACATGGCAGATGAGTCCAAAATGTCCATATAATGAGAGGTCTGGTAGCGTAGTGGTTACGAATCGGGCTGTGAACCTTAAGGCTGGCAGTTCTAAACTACCAGCCGCTCCGCAGGAGAAAGATGAGGCGTTCTTCTCCCGTAAAGACTTACAGCCTTGGAAACTCTGTACAGGGTCACTATGGGTCAGAACCGACTCAACGACACGTAACAACAACAACAACAGATATATGGCAGAGTAGTCCAACATCTAAATATTCAGGATACTAGTTATATGGCAGATGTGTCCAACATGTCCATATACTGGGAGCCACCTAAATGGCAGACAAGTCCAATATGATCATGTACAGAGAGCTAACTACTTGGCAGATCATTCCAACATATTCTTGTACAAAGAGCTAACAGGATAGTGCAACATTTCGATATACAGAGTTCTAGCTACAAGCCAGATGAGTGCAACTTGTTTATATACAGAGAGTTAGCTACATGACAGAGTAGTGCAACATTTCCATATACAGAGTACTAGCTACATGGCAGATGGGTCTAACGTGTCCAAATACTGAGAGCTAGCTACATGGCAGACAAGTCCATTATGTTCATATACAGAGAGCTATATACTTGTCATATCAGTCCAACATATCCAAGTTCAGAGATCTAGGTACATGGCAGACGAGTACAACATGTTCATATACAGAGATCTAGCTACATGGCAGGTAGTGCAACATTTCCATATACAGAGTTCTAGGTACAAGGCAGATTATTCCAATTTGTCCATATACTGAGAGCTAGCTACATGGCAGACGAGACCAATATGTTAGGATATACAGAGTTCTAGCTACAACGCAGATGTGTCCAATGTGTCCATATGCTGAGAGCTAGTTACATGGCAGACGAGACCAATATGTTCAGACTGATCTTGGCAGATCAGTCCAACATATCCAATTACAGAGAGCAAGCTACATTGCAGACGAGTTCAAAATGTCCATATACAGAGAGCTAGCTACATGGCAGCGTAGTGCAGCATGTCCATATTCCTGAAAGTAGCTACATGGCAGATGTGTCCAACGTGTTCATATACTGAAAGCTACCTACAACGCATATCAGTCCAAAGTATCCATGCACAGAGAGCTAACTACATGTCAGACGAGTCTAAAATCTCAAAATACAGAGAGCTAGCTTTATGGCATGGTAGTGCATCATTTCCATATGCAGAGTTCAAGCTACGTTGCAGACGAGACCAAAATATCCATATACAGAGAGCCAGCTACATGGCAGAGTAGTGCAAAATTTCCATAATCAGAGTTCTAGCTACGTGGCAGAAATGTACAACTTGTCCTTATACTGAGTGCTAGCTACATGGCAGAGTAGTCCATCATTTCCATATACAAAGTTCTAACTATATGGCAGATATGTCCAACGTGTCCATATACTGAGACGTACCTACATGGCATATCAGTCCAAAATATCCATATACAGAGAGCTAACTACATGGCAGAGTAGTGCATCATTTCTATATACAGATTTAAGCTATATGTCAGACGAGTCCAAAATGTCCATATACAAAGAGCTAGTTACATGGCAAAGTAGTGCGATATTTCCATATACAGAGTTCTAGGTACACGTGAGATATTTCCAATGTGTCCGTATACTGAGAGCTTGCTACATGATAGATGAGTCAAACATGTCCATATACGGAGAATTAGCTACATGGCAGACAAATCCATTATGATCATATACAGAGAGCTACCTACTTTTCAGATCAGTCTAACATATCCATGTACAGAGAGCTCGCTTCATGGCAGACGAGTCCAAGTGTCCATATACAGAGAGACAGCCACATGGCAGAGTAGTGCAACATATCCATATGCAAATTTATAGCTACATGGCCGATGAGTCTAACATGTCTATATATGGAGAGGTAGGGACATGGCAGATCAATCCAACATATCCATTTACAGAGTTTTAGGTATAAGGCAGACGAGTCCAAAATGTACATATACAGAGAGCTAGCTACGTGACAGAGTAGTGCAAATTGTCCATATACAGAGTTCTAGCTTCATGGCACATGTGTCCAACGTATCCACATACTGAGAGCTAGCTACATGGTACAGTAGTCCAACATGTCCATATTCAGGGAACTAGCTACATGGCAGATGAGTCCATCTAGTCCATATACAAAGAGCTAACTACATGGCAGAGTAGTGCAACATTTCCATATACAGAGCTCTAGCTACAAGGCAGATGAGTCCAACGTGTCTATATACAGAGAGCTAGCGACATGGCATAGTATTGCAACATGTCCACATACAGGGTACTCGATACATGACAGATAAATCCAACATTCCCATATATTGAGAGATAGCTACATGGCAGATGAGTCCATTATTTTCATATACAGAGAGGTACCTTCTTGGCAGATCAGTCAAACATATCCATGTACAGAGAGCTACCTACATGTCAGAAGAGTTCAAATTGTCCACATACAGCTAGCTAGCTACAAGGCAGAATAGTGCGACATTTCCATATATAGAGTTCTAGCTTCATGGTAGATGAGTGCAACATGTCCATATACTGATAGCTAGCTACATGCCAGAGTAGTCCAACATGTCCAAATACAGTGTACTAGCTACATGACAGATGTCTCCAACATGTCTGTAAACTGAGAGCTAGCTACATGGCAGACAAGATCTATATGTTCATATACAGAGAACTAGCTACATGGAAGGGTAGTTCAATATTTCCATATACAGAATTCTAGCTACAAGGCTGATGTGTCCACCTTTTGTATATACAGAGAGCTATCTACATGTCAGGGTAGTGCAACATTTCCATATACAGAGTTGTAGCCACAAGGCAAATGAGTACAACATGTCTATATAATGAGAGCTAGCTACATAACAGTGAAGGGCAATATTTCAATAAACAGAGTTCTAGCTACAAGACATATGAGTTCATCTTGTCTTATAAAGAGAGCTAGCGACATGACAGGTTAGTGCCACATTTCCATATACAGAGATCTAGCTACTTGGCAGATGTGTCCAACATGTCCATATACTGAGAGCTAAGTTCATGGCAGATCAGTTCAACATATCCATGTACAGATAGCTAGCTACATGGCAGACGAGTCCAAAAGGTCCACATACAGAGAGCTAGCTACATGGCAGGTTAGTGCAACATTTCTATATACAGAATTCTAGTTACTAGGCAGATGAGTCAAACTTGAGTATATACAGAGAGCTAGGTACATGGGAGGGTAGTGCAACATTTCCATATACAGAGTTTTAGCTGCATGTCGATGTATCAAACGTGACCATACACTGAGAGCTAGCTACGTGGCAGATCAGTCCAAATTATCCATGCACAGAGAGGTAGCAACATGTCAGACGCGTTCAAAATGTCCATATACAGAGAGCTAGCAACATGGCAGTGTAGTGCATCATTTTGACATACAGAGATTTAGCTACATGGCCTATGTGTCCAACATGAACATATACTGAGAGCTAGCTATAAGGCAGACAAGTCAAATATGTTCATATACTGAGAGCTATCTACTTGGCAGATCAGTCCAACATATTATGAAGAAAGCTAGCTACATGGCAGATGTGTCCAACCTGTCCATATACTGAGAGCTAGCTACAGGGCAGAGTAGTCCAATATGTCCATATACAGGGTACTAGCAAAATGACAGATGAGTCCAACTTGTCTATATACATGTAGCTAGCTAAATAGCAGAGTATTGCATCATTTCCATATACAGAGTTAAATCCACATGGCAGAAGAGTCTGATGTTCATATACTGAGTGCTAGCTACATGGCAGAATAGTGGAAGATGTCTATGTAAAGTGTACTAGCTACATTGCAGATGAGTCCAACATGTCCATATAATGAGAGTCAGCTACATGGCAGTCGGGTCCAAAATATCCATATACAGAGAGCTAGCTACATGGCATGGTAGTGCAAAATTTCCATGTACAGAGATCTAGCCACAAGGCATATAAAATCAACTTGTCTATGTACAGACAGCTAGCTACATGGCAGGGTAGTGCAACATTTCTATTTACAGAATTCAAGGTACATGGCAGATGTGTCCAACGTGTCCATATACTGAGAGCTATCTACATGGCAGACAAGTTCAATATGTTCTTGTACAGAGAGCTACCTACTTGGCAGATCAGGCCAATATATCCATGAACAGAGAGCTAGCTACATGGCAGAAGAGCAAAAATGTCCATATACAGTGTTCTAGCTACAAGTCATATCAGTCCAACTTGTCTATATTCAGAGAGCTAACTAAATGGCAGTGTTGTGCAACATTTCCATATACAGAGATCTAGTTATATGGCAGATGTGTCCAACATGTCCATATACTGAGAACTAGCTACATGGCAAAGAAGTCCAATATGTTCATATACAGAGAGCTACCTACTTGGCAGATCATTCAAACATATCCATATATTGATAGCTAGCTACAGGGCAGATCAGTCCAAAATATTCATTCACAGAGAGCTAGCTACATGTCAGAGAAGTCCAAAATGTCCATATAAAAAGAGATAACTACATGGCAGAGTAGTGCATCGTTTCCATATACAGAATTAAAGATCCATGGCAAATGAGTCCAGAGTGTTCGTATACTTAGTGCTAGCTACATGGCTGAGAAGTCCAACATGTCCTTATACAAAGTCTAGCTACATAGCTAATGTGTCCTTCATGTCCATATACTGAGAGCTAACTTCATGGCAGCCAAGTCCAATATGTTCATTTACAGAGAGCTATCTACTTGGCAGATCAGTGCAACATATCCATGTACAGAATTCTAGCGACATGGCAGATGTGTCAAATGTGTCAATATATTGAGAGCTAGCTACATGGCAGGAAATTCCAATATGTTCATATATAGAGAGCTACTTACTTGGAAGATCAGTGCAACATATCCATGTACGGAGAGGTAGCTGCATGGCAGACGAGTCCAAAATATCCATAAACAGAGAACTAACTACTTGGAAGGGTAGTTTGAGATTTCCATATACAGAGTTCTAGCTATAATGCATATGATTCCAACTTTTCTATATACAGAGAGCTAACTACATGGCAATGTAGTGCAACATTCCCATATAAAGAGTTCTAGCTACATGGAAGATGTATCCAAAGTGTCCATATACTCAGAGCTAACGGCATGGAAGAAAAGTCCAATATGTTCATATACAGAGAGCTACATACTTGGCAGATCAATCCAACATATCCATATACTCAGAGCTAGCTACATGGCAGATCAATCCAAAATATCCATGCACAGAGAGCTAGCTACATATTAGATGAGTCTAAAATGTCCATATACATAGAGCTAACTACAGTGTACTGCTACATTTCCATATACAGAGTTCTAGCTACAAGGCAGATGAGTCCAACTTGTCTAAATACAGAGAGCTAGCTACAATATAGAATAGTGCAACATTTCCATATACAGAGTTCTAGCTGTATGGCAGATGTGTCCAAAATGTCCATATACTGAGAGCTAGCTGCATGGCAGATCAGTCCAAATATCCATGCACAGAGAGCTAGGTACATGTCAGACATGTCCAAAGTGTCCATGTACAGAGAGCTAGCTTCATGGCAGAGTAGTGCATCATTTCCATATACAGAGTTCTAGCTACATGGCAGGGAAGTCCAATGTGTTCATATACTGAGAGCTAGCTACATGGCAGAGTAGTCCAACATGTCCATATACAGAGTGTGTATATTCATGGCATATACATGGCAGATGTGTCCAACATCTCCATATACTGAGAGCTAGCTACATGGCAAATAAGTGCAATATGATCATATACAGAGAGGTAGCTACATGGCAGGTTAGAGCAACATTTCCATATGCAGAGTTATAACTAAATGGCAGATGTGCCCAACGTGTCCATATACTGAGAGCTAGCTTCATGTCAAAGTAGTCCTACATGTCCATTTAGAGGTTACTAGCTACATGGCAGATGAGTACAACATGTCCTTATACTGAGAGTTAACTACATGACAAATTAGTCCAATATGTGTATATAGAGAGGACTAGCTCCCTGGCTAATGAGTCCAACATGTCCATATACTGAGAGCTAGCCACATGTCATACAAGTCCAATATATTCTAATACAGAGAGCTAGCAACATTGCATTGTAGTACAACATTTCCATATACAGAGATCTAGCTACAGGGTAGATGTGTCCAACATGTCCTTATACTGAGAGCTAGTACATGGCAGAAAAGTCCAATATGTTCATATACAGAGAGCTACTTACTAGGAATATCAATCCAACATATCTATGTACAGAGAGCTATCTACGTGGCAGACAAGTACAATGTGTGCATATACAGAGAGCTAGCAACATGGCAGGGTAGAGCAACATTTCCATATACAAAGTTCAAGCTACAAGACAAATGAATCCAACTTGTCTATATACAGAGAGCTAGCTACATGGTAGAGTAATACAACATTTCCATATACAGAGTTCTAGCTACATGGCAGATGTGTCCAATGTGTCCATATACTGAGGGCTAGCTACATGGCAGAGTAGTCCAACTTGTCCATATACAAGGTTCTAGCTACATTCCAGATGTGTCCAACAGGGCCATATATTGAGAGCTAGCTACATGGCAAAGAAGTCTAATATTAACATACACAGAGAGCTAGCTACATAACAAATGTGTCCATATACTGAGAGCTAGCTACATTGCAGATCAGTCCAAAATATCCATGTTCAGAGAGCTAGCTACATGTCAGAGAAGTCCAAAATGTCCATATAAAGAAAGCTAGCTACACGGCTTAGTCGTTCATCATTTCCATATACAGAGTACAAGCTACATGGCAGATGAATCCAAAGTGTTCATATACTGAGAGCTAGTTACATGGCAGAGTAGTCCAACATGTTCATATACAGAGTTCTAGCTTCATGGCAGATGTGTACAAAGTATCCATATACTGAGAGTTTGATACATGGCAGACAAGTCCAATTTGTTCATATACAGAGAACTACCCACTTGTCAGATAATTCCAATATAATCATGTACAGAGACCAAGCTACATGGCAGACGAATCCAAAATGTCCATATACAGAGAGATCGCTACATGGCAGTATAGTGCAACATTTCCATATACAGAGTTCTAGCTACATGGTAGATGTTTCCTACGTGTCCATATTATGAGAGCTAGCTACATGGCAGACAAGTCCAATATGTTCACATATCGACAGCTACCTACTTGGAAGATCAGTCCAACATATCCATGTCCGGAGAGCTAGCTGCACAGCAGACGAGTCCAAAATGTCCATAAAAAGAGAGCTAGCTACATGGAAGGGTAGTGCAATATTTCCATATGCAGAGTTATAGCCACAAGGCAGAGGAGTCCAACTTGTGTATATACAGAGAGCTAGCTACATGGCAGAGTAGTGCAACATTTCCATATACAGAGTTCTAGCTACAGGCAGATGTGTCCATTGTGTCCATATACTGACAGCTAGCTAAATGGCAGACAAGTCCAATATGTTCATATAGAGTGAGCTACCTAATTGGCAGATCAGTCCAACATGTCCATATAGAGTGAGCTAGCAACATGGCAGACAAGTCCAAAATGTCCAAATACAGAGAGATAGCTACATGTCAGGGTAGCGAAACATTTCCATATACAGAGTTCAAGCTACAAGGCAGATGATTCCAACTTGTCTATATAGAGAGAGCTAACTACAAGTCAGGGTAGTGCAACATTTCCATATACAGAGATCTAGGTACATGGCAGATGTGTCCAATGTTTCCGTATACTGAGAGCTAGCTGCATGGCAGGGTAGTGCAACATTTCCATATACGGAGTTCTAGCTACATGGCAGATGTGTTCAATGTGTCCATATAATGAGAGCAAGCTACATGTCAGATGAGTCCAAAATTTCCATGCACAGAGACCTAGCTACATGGCAGTGTATTGCATGATTTCCATATATAGAGTTCTAACTACAAGGCAGATGAGTACAACTTGTCTATATACACAGAGCTAACTACATGGAAGGGTAGTACAACATTTCCATATACAGAGATCTAGCTACATGGCAGATGTATTCATGTGTCCATATACTGAGAGATAGCTACATGTCAGACGAGTCCAAAAGGTCCATGCACAGAGAACTAGCTACATGGCAGACTAGTGCATCAATTCCATATACAGAATTCAATCTACATGGCAGATAAGACCCAAGTGTACATATACTGAGAGCTAGCTACATCACAGAATAGTCCAACGTGTCTAAATACAGAGTTCTACCTACATGGCAGATGTGTCCAACGTGTCCATATACTGAGAGCTAGCTTAATGGCAGACAAGTCAAATATGTTCATATACAAAGAGCTACCTACATGGCAGATCAGTCCAACATATTCATGTACAGAGAGCTAGGTATGTGACAGACAAGTCCAAAATGTCCATATACAGAGAGATATCTACATAACAGAGTAGTGCAACATTTCCATATACAGAGTTCTAGCTACATGGCAGATATGTCCAATGTGTCCATATACAGAGAGCTACCTACATGGAAGACAAGTCCAATGTGTTCATATACAGAGAGATAGATATATGACAAGGTTGTGCAACATTTCCTTATACAGAGTTCTAGCTTCATGGCAGATATGTCCAACATGTCCATTTATTGAGAGCTAGCTACGTGGCTGACAAGTCCAATATGTTTATATGAGGAGAGCAACCTACTTCAGAGATCATTACCTCATATTCATGTACAGAGAGCTAACTACATGGCAGATGACTCCAAAATGGCCATATATCAAGAGCTATCTATATGGCTGGGTAGTGCAACATTTCCATATACATTGTTCTAGCTACAAGGCAGATTAGTCCAACTTGTCTATATACAGAGAGCTAGCTACATGTCAGGGTAATAAACATTTCCATATACAGAGTTGTAGCTTCATTGCAGATGTGTATAAAATGTCCCTATACTGAGAGTTAGTTACATGTCAGACAAGTCCAAAATGATCATATACAGAGAGCTACGTACTTGATTGATCAGTCCAACATATCCATGTACAAAGAGCTAGCTACATGGCCGACGAGTCCAAAATACACATATACAGAGAGCTAGCTACATGACAGGGTAGTACAACATTTCGATATTCAAAGTTCTAGCTCCAAGGCAGATGAGTCCATCTTGTCTATATACTGACAGCTAGTTACACGGCAGACAAGTTCAATATGTTCATATAAAGAGAGCTACCTTCTTGGCAGATCATTCCAACATATTCATGTACAGAGAGCTAGCTACAAGGCAGACGAGTCCAAAATATCGAAATGCAGAGAGCTAGTTACATGGCAGAATAGTCCAACATGTCCATAAATGAGTACTAGCTACCTGGCTAATGAGTCCAACGTGTCCACATACTGAGAGCTAGCTACATGGCAGACAAGTCCAATATGTTCATATGCAGAGAGCTACATACTTGGCAGATCAGTCCAACATATACATATTGAAACAGCTACCTACATGGCCGTGTAGTGCATCGTTTCCATTAACAGGGTTCTAGCTGCATGGCAGACGTGTCCAACATGTCCATATTCTTAGAGTTATCTACATAGCAGACAAATCCATTACGTTCATATACAGAGAGCTACGTGCTTGACAGATCAGTCCAACATATCCATGTACAGAGAGCTAGCTACAAAGCAGACGAGTCTAAAATGTCCAAATGCAGAGAGCCAGTTACATGGAAATGTAGTCCAATATTTTCATATAAAGGGTACTAGCTATCTGGCTAATGAGTCCAACGTGTTCATATACTGAGAGCTAGCTACATGGCAGACAAGTCCAATATGTTCATATACAGAGAGCTACATACTTGACAGATCAGTCCAAAATATCCATGCACAGAGAGCTAGCTATATGTCAGATGAGTCCTAAATGTCCATATAGAGATCTAATGCATGGCAGAGTAGTGCATCATTTCCATATACAGAGTTCTAGCTACAAGGCCGATGAGTCCAACTTGTCTATATACAGAGAGCTAACTACATGGAAGTGTAGTGAAACATTTCCATATACAGAGTTCTAGCTACATGGCAGATGTGTCCAACATGTCCATGCACACAGAGTTAGCTACATGGCAGAGTAGTGCATCATTTCCATATACAGAGTTCAAGATACATGGCAGATGAGCCCAAGTGTACATACACTGAGAGCTTCCTACATTACACAGTATTCCAAAGTGGAGAGTTCTAGCTACATGGCAGATGTGTCAAACGTGTCCATAAACTGAGTGCTAGCTTCAAGGCAGAGAAGTCAAATATGTTCATATACAGAGAGTTACCTACCTGGCAGATCAGTCCAACATATCCATGTACAGAGAGCTAGCTACATGGCAGATGAATCCAAAATGTTCATATACCGAGAGCTAGCTATATGGCTGGGTAGTGCAACGTTTCCATATACAGGGTTCTAGCTATAAGGCTGATGAGTACAACTTGTCTATGTGCACAGAGTTAGCTACATGGCAGGGTAGTGCAACATTTACATATACAGAGTTCTTGTTCATGGCAGATGTGTCCAACGTGTTCATATACTCAGAGTCAGCTACATGGCAGACAAGTCCAAAATGATCATATTCAGAGAGCTACATTCTTGACAGATCAGTCCAACTTATTCATGTATGGAGAGCTAGCTTCATGGCAGACGAGTCCAAAATGTACATATACAGAGAGCTAGCTACATGACAGGGTAGAGTAACATACACATATACAGAGTTTTAGCTCCAAGGCAGATGAGTCCATCTTGTCTATATACTGAGAGCTAGCTACACGGCAGACAAGTCCAATATGTCCATCTACAGAGAGCTAACTACTTGGCAGATCAGTCCAATATATCCATGTACAGAGACCTAGCTACAAGGCAGACGAGTCCAAAATGTCCAAATGCAGAGAGCTAGTTACATGGCAGAAGAATCCAACATGTCCAAATAAAGAGTACTAGCTACATGGCTTATGAGTCCAACATGTCCACATACTGAGAGCTACCTATATGGCAGACAAGTCCAATATGTTCATATACAGAGAACTACTTACATGGCAGATTAGACCAACATATCATACCTATGTGACAGACAAGTCCAATATGTTCATATACTGACAGCTACCTACTTGGCAGAACTGTCCAACATATCTATAAACTGAAAGGTAGCTACATGGCAGATCAGTCCAAAATATTCATGCACAGAAAGCTAGCTACATGTCAGACGAGTTCAAAATGTCCATGTAAAGAGAACTAACTACATGACAGAGAAGTGCATCATTTCCGTATACAGATTTCTAGCTGCAAGGCAGATGAGTCCAACTTGTCTATATACAGAGAGCTAACTACATGGAAGGGTAGTGCAACCTTTCCACATATGGGGTTCTAGCTACATGGCAGATGTGTTCACTGTGTCCATACAATCAGAGCTAGCTACATGTCAGACGAGTCCAAAATGTCCGTGCACAGAGAGCTAGCTACATGGCAGAGTAGTGCATCATTTCTTGCACAGAGTTCAATCTACATGCAGATGAGTCCCAAGTGTACATATACTGAAAGCTAGCTCCCTCACAGAGTAGTCCAACGTTTCTAAATACAGAGTTCTATCTACATGGCAGATATGTCCAACGTGTCCATATACTGAGAGCTAGCTAGATGGCAGAAAAGTCAAATATGTTCAAACTAAAGAGAGCTCCCTACATGGCAGATCTGTCCAACATATCCATGTAGAGAGAGCTATCTACGTGACAGATAATTCCAAAATGTCCATATACAGAGAGTTATCTACATGAAAGAGTAGTAAAACATTTCCATACACAGAGTTCTAGCAACATGGCAGATGTGTCCAACATGTCCATATACTGAGAGCTAGCTACATGACAGACAATTCCAATATGTTAATATACAGAGAGCTAACTACTTAGCAGATCAGTACAACATATCCATGTACAGAGAGCTAGCTACATGGCAGACGAATCTAAAATGTCCATATAGAGAGAGCTAGCTACATGGCAGGGTAGTGCAACATTTCCGTTTACAGAGTTTTAGCTACAAGGAAGAATAGTCCAGTATGATGATATACAGAGAGCTAACTACATGGCAGGGTAGTGCAACATTTCTGTATACAGAGTTCCAGCTACATGGCAGATGTGTCCAATGTCTCTGTATACTGAGAGCTAGCTACATGGCAGACAAGTCCAATATGTTCATATACAGAGAGCTACATACTTGGCAGATTAATCCATCATATCCATGTACAGAGAGCTAGCTACAAGTCAGACGAGGCCAAAATATCCAAAAACAGAGAGCTAGTTACATGGCAGAGTAGTCAAACCTGTCCATATAAAGAGTATTAGCTGCCTGGCTAATGAGTCCAAAGTGTCCATATACTGATAGCTAGCTACATGGCAGATAAGTCCAATATGTTCATATACAGACAGCTACCTACTTGGCAGATATGTTCAACATATCCATAAACTGAGAGCTAACTACATGGAGATCAGTCCACAATATCCATGCACACAGAGCTAGCTACATTTCAGACGAGTCCAAAATGTCCATATAAAGAGAGCTAACTACATGGCAGCATAGTGCATCATTTCCATATACAGAGGTCTAGCTACAAGGCAGATGAGTCCAACTTGTCTATACACAGTGAGCTAACTACATGGAAGGGTAGAACAACATTTCCATATACAGAGTTCTGGCTACATAGTAGATGTATCCAACGTGTCCATATAATGGGAGCTAGGTACATATCAGACAAGTCCAAAATGTTCATGCACAGAGAGCTAGCTACATGGCAGATTAGAGCATCATTTCCATATACAGAGTTCAATCTACATGGCAGATGAGTCCCAAGTGTACACATACTGAGCGGTAGCTACATTACACAGTAGTCCAATGTGTCCAAATACAGAGTTCTAGCAACATGCCAGATGTGTCAAACAAGTCCATATTCTGAGCGCTAGCTACATGGCAGAGAAGTCAAATATGTTCATATACAGAGAGCTACCTACTTGGCAGATCAGTCCAACATATTCACATTCAGAGAGCTAGCTATGTGGAATACAATTCCAAAATGTCCATATACTGAGAGCTAACTACATGGAAGGGTAGTGCAATATTTCCATATACAGTGTTCTAGCTGCATGGCAGATGTGTCCAACGTGTCCATATGCTGAGAGTAAGCTTCCTAGCAGACAAGTCCTATAGGTTCATATACAGAGAGCTACGTGCTTGACAGATCAGTTCAACATATCCATGTACGGAGAGCTAGCTACATAGCAGATGAGTCCAAATTGTACATATACAAAGAGCTAGCTACATGGCACTGTAGTGCAACATTTCCATATGCAGAGTTCTAGCACCAAGTCAGTTGAGACCAACTTCTCTATATACTGAGAGCTAGCTACAAGACACGCAAGTCCAATATTTTCGTATACAGAGAGCTATCTACTTGGCAGATTAGTCCAACATATCCATTTACAGAGAGCTAGCTACATGGCAGATGACTCCAATATGTCCATATACAGAGAGCTAGCTACATGGCAGGGTATTGCAACACTTCCATATACAGAGATCTATCTCCAAGGCAGATGAGTCCAACTTGTCTATATACTGAGAGCCAGCTACACGGCAGACAAGTCCAATATTTTCCTATACAGAGAGCTACCTACTTGGCAGATCATTACAACATATCCATGTACAGAGAGCTAGCAAGAAGGCAGAATAATACAAAATGCCCAAATGCAGAGAGCTTGTTACATGGCAGAGTAGTCCAACATGTGCATATACACAGTACTAGCTACCTGGCTAATGAGTCCAACGTGTCCATATACTGAGAGCTAGCTACATGGCAGACAAGTCAAATATGTTCATATACAGACAGGTACCTACTTGGCAGATCTCTCCAACATTTCCATAATCTGAGAGATCAGTCCAAAATATCCATGCACAGAGAGCTAGCTATATGTCAGACTAGTTCTAAATGTCCATATACAGAGAGCTAATACATGGCAGAGTAGTGCATCATTTCCATATACAGAGTTCTAGCTACATGTCAGATGTGTCCAACTTGTCCATGTACTGAGTGCTAGCTACATGCCAGACGAGTCCAAAATGTCCAAACACAGAGAGCTAGCTACATGGCAGAGTAGTGCATCATTTCCATATACAGAGTTCAATCTACATGGCAGATGAGTCCCAAGTGTACATATACTGAGAGCTAGCTACATTACACATGAGTCCAACATATCCAAATACAGAGTTCTAGCTTCATAGCAGAGAAGTCAAATATGTTCATATACAGAGAGCTACCTACCTGGCAGATCAGTCCAGCATATCCATGTACAGAGAGCTAGCCTCATGGCAGACGAATCCAAAATATCCATATATCGAGAGCTGGGTAGTGCAACATTTCCATATACAGGGTTCTAGCTACAAAGCAGATTAGTGCAACTTGTCTATGTACAGAGAGGTAGCAACATTGCAGGGTAGAGCAACATTTACATATACAGAGTTCTTGTTCATGGTAGATGTGTCCATCGTGTCCATATACTGAGAGTTAGCTACATGGTAAACAAGTCCAAAATCATCTTATACAGAGAGCTTCGTACTTGACAGATCAGTCCAACATATCCATGTATGGAGAGCTAGCTACATGGCAGACAATTCCAAAATGTACATATACTGAAAGCTAGCTACATGACAGGGTAGTGCAACATTTCCATATACAGAGTTCTAGCTCCAAGGCAGTTGAGTCTAACTTGTCTATATACAGAGAGCTAACTACATGGCTAGCTATCAACACTCGCGGAAGTAGCAGTCAAGAGATCAGGCGACGTATTGCACTGGGCAAATCTGCTGCACAGGAACTTTTTAAAGTATTGAAGAGCAGAGATGTCAGCTTGAGGACTAGGGTGCACC
>NW_006409001.1:49176-49974 GCF_000296735.1 Chrysochloris asiatica | reverse complement strand
TGGCAGCGGTGGTGAGGTTGACCCAGGATCGAGCATTGTTTCGTTGTGCTGTGCATGGGGTCGCTATGAGTCGGTTCCGACTTGATGGCACCTGACAACAACAACAACAACAAACTACATGGCAGTGTAGTGCAACATTTCATTATACAAAGTTCTAGCTACATGGCAGATATGTCCAGCGTGTTCATATACAGATAGCTAGCTATATGACAGAAAAGTCCAATATGTTTATATACAGACAGCTAACTACTTGGCAGATCTATCCAACATATCCATAAACTGAGAGGTAGCTACATGGCAGATCTGTCCAAAATATTCATGCACAGAAAGCTAGCTACATGTCAGACAAGTCCAAAATGTCCATATAATGAGAGCAAACTACATGACAGAGTAGTGCATCATTTCCATATACAGATTTCTAGCTACAAGGCAGATGAGTCCAACTTGTCTATATACAAAGAGCTAACTACATGGAAGGGTTTTGCAACATTTCCATATATGTAGTTCTAGCTACATGGCAGATGTGTTCAATGCGTCCATATAAGGAGAGCTAGCTACATGACAGATGAGTCCAAAATCTCCATGCACAGAGTGCTACCTACTTGGCAGATCAGTCCAACATATCCATATAATGAGAGCCAGCTACATGGCAGATCAGTCCAAAATATCCATGCACAGAGAGCTAGCTACATGCCAGACGAGTCCACAATGGCCATATAAAGAGAGCTAACTACATGGCAGAATAGTGCAGCATTTCCATTTACAGAGCTCTAGCTACCTGGTAGATGTGTACAACGT
>NW_006409001.1:42688-48896 GCF_000296735.1 Chrysochloris asiatica | reverse complement strand
AAAGATGAGGCTTTCTACTCCCGTAAAGATTTACACCCTCGGAAACCCTGTACAGGGTCGCTATGGGTCGGAACCGACTCGAAGGCACTTAACAAGTAACAACAAGCTACATGGCAGGGTAGTGCAACATTTCCATATATAGACTTCTAGCGATGTGGAAGATGTGTGTCCAACATGTCCATATACCGAGAGTTACCTACAAGGCAGACAAGGCCAATATATTTATATATCAAAGAGCTACGTACTTGGCAGATTAGTCCAACATATCCATCTACAGGAGCTTGCTACATGGTACATGAGTCCAAAATGTCCATCAACTGAGAGCTAGCTACATGGCAGGGTAGTGCAACATGACCATATACAGATTTCTAGCTCCAAAGCAGTTGAGTCCAACTTGTGTATATACAGCAGTTGAGTCCAACTTGCGTAATCTACATGGTAGATTAGTGCAACATTTCCATATACAGAGTTCTAGCTACATGGCAGTTGTGTCTAACCTGTCCATATCTTGAGAGCAAGCTACATGGCAGATGAGAAAACATGTCCATATAAAGGGAGCTAGCTACATAGAAGACTAGTCCAATATGTTAACATACAGAGAGCTACTTACTTCGCAGATTTGTCCAACATATCCATGTAGAGAGAGCTAGGTACATGGCAGACAAGTCTAAAATGTCCATATACAGAGAGCTAGATACATGGCAGGGTAGTGCAACATTTCCATTTACAGAGTTCAAGCTAAATGGAAGATGTGTCCAACGTGTCCATATACTGAGAGCTAGCTACATGGCAGACAAGTCCAATATGTTCATATACAGAGAGTTATCTACTTGGCAAATCAATCCAACATATCCATATACTTAGAGCTAGCTACATGGCGGATCAATCCAAAATATCCATGCACAGGAGGTAGCTACATATCAGAGGAGTCCAAAATGTCCATATACAGAGAGCAAACTACATGGCAGAGTTGTGCAACATTTTTATGTACAGAGTTCAAGCTACATGGCAGATGAGTCCACAGTGTTCATATACTGAGAGCTAGCTACATGGCAGAGTATTACAACTTGTTCATATACAGAGTTCTAGCTACATGGCAGATGTATCCAATGTATCCACATATTGAGAGATGGCTACATGGCAGACAAGTCCAATATGTTCATATAAGGAGAGCTACCTACTTGGCAGATCAGTCCTACATATCCATGTACAGAGATGTAGCTACATAGCAGAGGAGTCCAAAATGTCCATATACAGAGGACTACCTACATGGCAGGGAAGTGCATCATTTCCATAAACAGATTTCAAGCTCTAAGTTAGATAAGACCAATTTGTGTATATACAAAGAGTGGCTAAAAGGCAGAGTAGTACAACATTTCCATATACAGGGTAATAGCTACATGGCAGATGTGTCCAACGTATCCACATACTGAGAGCGAGCTACATGGCAGAAAAGTCCAATATGTTCATATACAGAGAGCTACCTACTTGGCAGATCAATCCAACATATCCATATACTGATAGTTAGCTACATGGAGGATCAGTCCAAAATATCCATGCACAGAGAGCTAGCTACATATCAGATGAGTCCAAAATGTCCATATACAGAGAGCTAACTACACGGCAGAGTTGTTTAACATTTCCATATACAGAGTTCAAGCTACATAGCAGATGAGCCCAAAGTGTTCATATAATGAGAGCTAGCTACATGGCAGAATAGTCCAGCATGTCCATATACAGAGTTCTAGCTACATGGCAGATTTGTCCAACGTGTACATGTACTAAGAGCTAGCTACATGGCAGAAACGTCCAATTTGTTCATATACAGAGAGGTACCAACCTGGTAGATCAGTACAACATATCCAAGTACAGAGAGGTAGTTACATGGCAAACGAGTCCAAAATGTCAATATACAGCGAGCTAGCTACATGGCAGGGTAGTGGAACATTTCCATATACAAGGTTCTAGCTGTTTCCATGTTTCCATGTTTCCATGGCAGATGTGTCAAATGTGCCACTGTACTGAGAGCAATCTACATGTCAGACAAGTACAATATGTTCATATACAGAGAGCTACCTTCTTGGCATATCAGTCCTACATATCCATATACAGAGGACTAGCTACATAGCAGAGTAATGCATCATTTCCATATACAGAGTTCTAGCTACATGGCAGATGAGTCCAACTCGTCTTTATACAGAGAGCTAGCTACATGGCAGAGTAGTGCAACATTTCCATATACAGAGTTCTAGCTAGATGGCAGATGTGTCCAACGTTTCCATATAGTGAAAGCTATATAAATGGCAGACAAGTCCAATATGTTCATATATAGGGAGCTACCTAATTGACAGATCATTCCACCATATCCATGTACAGAGAGCTCGCTATATGGCACACAATTCTAAAATGTCCATATACAGAGAGGTAGCTACAAGGCATGGTAGTGTAACTATTCCATATACAGAGATCTAGCTAGATGGCAGATGAGTCTAAGATATCCATGTACTGAGAGCTAACTGCATGTCAGACAAGTCCAATATGTTCGTATACAGAGCACTAACGACATGGCAAGGTAGTGCAACATTTCAATATACTATGTTCTATCTACATGGCAGATGTTTCAAATGTGTCAATATACTTTGAGAAAGCTACATGGCAGACAAATCTAATATGTTCATACTGGCAGATCAGTACTACATATCCATGTACAGAGATGTAGCTTCATAGCAGATTTGTCCAAAATGTCCATACACAGAGGGCTAGCTACATGGCAGGATACTGCAGCATTTCGATATACAGAGTTCTAGCTACAAGGGAGATGAGTCCAACTTGTCTATGTACAGAGAGCTAGCTGCATGGCAAAGTAGTGCAACATTTCCATATACAGAGACCGAGCTACATTGCAGATGTGCAAAATGTGTCAATATACTGAGAGCTTGCTTCATGGCAGACCAGTCTCATACGTTCTTATACAAAGATCTACCTACTTGGCAGATCAGTCCAACATATCCATGTACAGAGAGCTAGTAACATAGCAGCCGAGTCCAAAATGTCCATATACAGAGACCTAGCTCCATGAAAGGGTAGAGCGACATTTCCATATACAAATTTCTAGCTGCAAGGGAGATGAGTCCAACTTGTCTATATACAGAGAACTAGCTACATGGAAAAGTAGTCCAACATTTCCATAATCAGAGTTCAAGATACATGGCAGATGTGTCTAACCTGTCCATATACTGAGAGCTAGCTACATGGCAGAGTAGTCCAACATGTCCATATACAGGCTACCCACTATGTGGCAGATGAGACCAATATGTCCATAAACATTGAGCTAGCTACATGGCAGACAAGTCCAATATGTTCATATACAGAGAGCTACCGACTTGGCAGATCAGTCCAACATATCCATGTACAGAAAGCTAGCTACATGGCAGACGAGTCCAAAATATCCATATACAGAGAGCTAGCTATGTTTCAGTGTAGTGCAACATTTCCATATACTGAGTTCTAGCTACAAGGCAGATGAGTCCACCTTTTCTCTGTACAGAGAACTAGCCACATGGTAGCATACTCAAACATTTCCATGTACAGAGTTCTAGCTGCATGTCAATTGTGTCCAATGTGTCCACATACTGAGAGTTAGTTACATGGCAGAAAAGTCCAATATGTTCATATATAGAGAGTTATGTACTTGAGAGATCAGTCCAACATATCCATATACTGAGAGATAGCTACATGGCAGATCAGTCCAAAATATCCATGCAAAGAGATAGCTCCATGTCAGACGAGTCCAAAATGTCCATATTAAGAGAGCTAACTAAATGGCAAAGCATTGCATCATTTCCATATACAGAATTGAAGCTGCATTGCAGATGAGTCCACAGTGTTCATATAGTGAGAGCTAGCTACTTGGCAGAGTACTCCAACATGTCCCTATACAGAGTCCTAGAGACATGGCAGATGTTTCCAACTTGTCCATATACTGAGAGCTATATATATATGTTCATATACAGAGAGCTCCCTAATTGGCAGATCAGTCCTATATATCCATGTACAGCGAGCTAGCTCCATGTCAGACGAGTCCAAAAAGTGCATATACATAGGGCTAGCTTCCTGACAGGGTAGTGCAACATTTCCATATGCAGAGTTCAAAATACAAGGCAGATGAGTCCAGTTTGTCTGTATACAGAGAGCTAGCTACAAGGCAGAGTAGAGCAACATTACCATTTGCAGAAATCTAGCTACATGACAGATATGTTCAGCGTTTGCACATACTGAGAGCTAGCTACATGGCAGACAATTCCAATATGTTTATATACAAAGAGCTACCTACTTGGCAGATTAATCGATCATATCCATGTACAGAGAGCTAGGTACATGGTAAATGAGTCCAAAATGTTCATATACAGAGATCTTGCTACATGACATTATTGTGAAACATTTCCATGTACAGAGTTGTAGCTACGTGCCAGATGTGTCCAACGTGTCCATATACTGAGAGCTAGCTACATCACACACAACTCCAATATGTTCATATACAGAGAGTTACGTACATGACAGATAATTCTAACACATCCATATACCGAGAGCTAGCTAAATGGCAGATCAGTCCAAAATATCCATGCACAGAAAACTAGCTACATGTCAGAGGTGTCCAAAATGTCCATATTCAGAGAGCTAACTACATGGCAGAGTAGTGCATTATTTCTATATACGATTTCAAGCTATATGGCAGATGAGTTCACCGTGTTCATATACTGAGAGATAGCTACATGGGAGAGTAGTCCAACATGTCCCTATACAGAGTTCTAGCTACATGGCAGATGTGTCAAATGTGTCAATATACTGAAAGCTAGCTATATGGCAGACAAGTCCAATATGTTCATATACAGAGAGCTACCTAAGTGGCAGATTAGTCAAACCTATATATATATATACAGAGAACTAGCTACATGGTAGACAAGTCCAAAGTGTCCATATACCGAGAACTAGCTACATGGCAGGGTAGTGCAACATTTCCATATAGAGAGTTCTAGCTAGATGGCAGATGTGTCCAACGTGTCCATATACAGAGAGCTACCTACATGGCAGATCAGTCCAACATATCCATGTACAGAGAGCTAGCTATATGGCAGACGAGTCCAAAATGTCCATATACAGAGGGCTAGCTACATGGCAGGGTAGTGCAACATTTCCATATGCAGAGTTCAAGCTACAAGGCACATGAGTCCAATTTGTCTATATACAGAGAGCTAGCTACAAGGCAGAGTAGTGCAATATTTCCATATACAGGGTACTAGCTACATGGCAGATGTGTCCAGCATATCCACATACTGAGAGCTAGCTACATGGCAGAGTAGCCCAACATGTCCATATACAGGCTACCCACTACGTGGCAGATGAGAACAATATGTCCATAAACATTGAGATAGCTACATGGCAGACAAGTCCAATATGTTCATATAAAGTGAGCTACCTACTTGGCAGGTCAGTTGATCATATCTATGTACAGAGAGCTAGCTACATGGCAGACGAGTCCAAAATGTCCATAAAGAGAGAGCTAGCTACATGGCAGTGTAGTGTAACATTTCCATATAAAGAGTATTAGCTACATGGCAGATATATCCAACGTGTCCATATACTGAGAGCTACCTACAAAGCTGACAATTCCAATATGTTCATATACAGTGAGCTACCTAATTGGCAGATCAGTCCAACATATCCATGTACAGAGAGCTAGCTACATGGCAGATGAGTCCAAAATGTCCATATACAGAGACCTAGCTATATGGCAAGGTAGTGTAACATTTCCATATACATTGTTCTAGCTAAATGGCAGATGAGTCCAACTTGTCTATGTACAGAGAGCTAGCTACATGGCAGATGAGTCCCAAGTGTTGCATATACTAAGAGCTAGGTACATCACAAAGTAGTCCAACATGTCTATATACAGAGTTCTAGCTACACGGCAGATTTGTCTAACGTGTCCATATAATGAGAGCTATCTACATGACAGATAAGTCCAATATGTTCATATACAGCGAGCTACCTACTTGGCAGATCAGTCAAACATATGCATGTACAGATTTAGTTACTTGACCGACAAGTCCAAAATGCCCATATAAAGAGAGCTAGCTACATGGCAGTGTAGAGCAACATTTCCATGTACAGAGGTCTAGCTACATGGCAGATGTGTCCAATGTATCCA
>NW_006409001.1:40801-42568 GCF_000296735.1 Chrysochloris asiatica | reverse complement strand
ATCCTCGGAAACCCTGTACAGGGTCTCTATGGGTCGGACCCGACTCGATGGCACTTAACAACAACAACAACATCTACTTGACAGATCAGTCCTACATATCCATGTACAGAGAGCTAGCTACATGGCAGACAAGTCAAAAATGTCCATATACAGACTGCTAGCTACTTGGCAGGGTAGTGCAACATTTCCATACAGAGTTAAAGCTAAAAGGCAGATGAGTCCAATTTGTCTATATACAGAGAGCTAGCTACAAGGCAGGGTAGTGCAACATTTCCATATACAGAGTTCTATCACATGGCAGATGTGTCCAACGTGTCCATATACTGAGAGCTACCTACATGGAAGTTCAGTCCAAAATATCCATGCATAGAGAGCTAGCTACAAGTCAGAGATGTCCAAAGTTTCCATATACAGAGAGCTAGCTACGTGGTAGAGTAGTCCAAAATGTCCATATACATAGTTCTAGCTACATGGCAGATGTGTCAAACGTGTCAATATACTGAGAGCTAGCTAAATGGCAGACAAGTCTAATATGTTCAAAGAGTGAGCTACCTACTTGGCACATCAGTCCAACATATCCATGTACAGATAGCTAGCTACAGGGCAGACGAGTCCAGAATGTCCATATACAGAGAGATAGCTACATGGCAGGGTAGTGGAACATTTCCATATACAGAATTCAAACTACATGGCAGATGAGTAAAAGGTGTTCATATACTGAGAGCTAGCAACATGGAAGAGTAATTGAACATGTCCATATACAGAGTTTTAGTTACATGGCAGATGAGTCCAATAATTCCAAATACTGAGAACTAGCTACATGGCAGACCAGTCCAATATGTTCATATACAGAGACTAGCTACATGGCAGGGTCGTGCAACATTTCCATATACACAGTTCTAGCTGCAAAACAGATGAGTTCATCTTGTCTGTATACAGAGAGCTAGCTTCATGGCAGAGTAGTGCAACATTTCCATGTACAGAGTTCAAGTTACATGTCAGATGAGGCCAAAGAATTCATATAATGAGATCTAGCTACATGGCAGATAAATGCAATATGTTCAAGTACAGAGGGCTACCTACTTGACAGATCAGTTCAACATATCCGTGTACAGAGATCTAGCTACATGGCAGACAAGTCAAAAATGTCCATATACAGAAAGCCAGCTACAAGGTAGGGTAGTGCAACATTTCCATATACAGAGTTTTACCTACAAGGCAGATGAGTCCAACTTGTCTATATACATAGAGTTCAAAACATGGCAGGGTAGTGCAACATTTCCATATACAGAGTTGTAGTTACATGACAGATGTGTACAACGTCTCCATATACTGAGAGCTAGCTACATGGCAGATCAGTCCAAAAATATCCATGAACAAGTCCAAAATCTCCATAAACAGAGAGCTGCCTACATGGCAGACTAGTTCATCCGTTCCATATACAGAGTTCAAGCTACAGGGCAGATGACTCCAAAGAGTTCATATACTGAGAGCTAGCTACATGGCAGAGTAGTGTAACATTTCCATATACAGAGTTCTAGCTACATAGCAGATGTGTCCATCGTGTCCATATACTGAGAGCTCCCTACATGGCTGAGTAGTGCATCATTTCCATATACAGGGTTGTAGCTACATGGCAGATGTGTTCAATGTGTCCATATATTGAGAGCTAGCTATATGGCAGACAAGTCCAATATGTTCATACGCAGAGAGCTACCTACTTGGCAGATCAGTCCAACATATCCATGTACAGAGAGCTAGCTACAT
>NW_006409001.1:32092-40701 GCF_000296735.1 Chrysochloris asiatica | reverse complement strand
ATGTTCATACGCAGAGAGCTACCTACTTGGCAGATCAGTCCAACATATCCATGTACAGAGAGCTAGCTACATGGCAGACAACTCCAAAATGTCCATATACAGAGAGCTAGCTACATGGCAGAGTAGTGCAACATTTCCATATACAGAGTTCAAGCTACATAACAGATCTGTACAATGTGTCCCTATACTGAGAGGTAGCTACATGTCACATTAGTCTAATATGAACATGCACAGAAAGCTAGTTACATGGAAGAGTAGTGCATCATTTCCATATGCAGAGTTCTACCTACATGGCAAATGTGTCCAACGTGTCCATACACTGAGAGTTAGGTACATGTCAGATGAGTCCAGTATGTCCACAGACTGAGAGTTAGTTACATGGCAGACTAGTGCATCATTTCCATATACAGAGTTCTAGATGCATGGCAGATATAGCCAACGTGTACATATACCTAGAGCTAGCTACATGGCAGATAAGTCCAATATGTTCATATACAGGGAGCTAGCTTGTCCATATACCTAGAGCTAGCTACATGGCATACAAGTCCAATATGTTCATATGTCGAGAGCTAGCTACATGGCAGGGTAGAACATTTACATATACAGAGTACTAGCTACATGGTAGATGTGTCCAACGTGTCCATATACTGATAGCTTGCTACATGGCAGACAAGTCCAATATGTTCATATACCGAGAGCTACCTACTTGACAGATCAGTACAACATATCCATGCAAAGAGAGCTACCTACATGGCAGACGAGTCCAAAATGTCCACATACAGAGAGCTAGCTAAATGGCAGGGTAGTGCAACATATCAAAATACACAATTCTAGCTACCCAGCAGATGTGTCCAATGAGTCCATATACTGAGAGATAGCTACATGTCACATGAGTCCAATATATCCATGCACAGAGAGCTAGCTACATGGCAGAGTAGTCTATCATTTCCATATACAGAATTCTAGCTACATGGCAGATATGTTCCATGTGTCCATATACCTAGAGCTAGCTACATGGCAGACAAATCCAATATGTTCATATACTGGGAGCTAGCTACATGTCAGGGTAGTACAATATTTCCATATAAAGAATAGTAGCTACATGGCAGATGTTTCCAACATGTCCATATACAGAGACCTAGCTACAAAGCAGACAAGTCCAATATGTTCATATACACAGAGCTACCTAATTGGCAGATCAGTCCCACATATCCTGGTACAAAGAGCTAGCTTCATGGCAGACAAGTCCAAAAATGTCCATATATTGAGAGCTAGCTAAATGGCAGGGTAGTGCAACATTTCCAAATACAGAGTTCTAGCAATAATACAGATGAGTCCAACTTGTCTATATAGAGAGAACTAACTACATGGCAGGGTAGTGAAACATTTCCATATACAGAGTTCTAGCTACATGGCAGATGTGTCCAACCTGTCCATATACTGAGATCTAGCTTCATGGCAGATAAGTCCAATATGTTCATATACAGAGAGCTTACTACTTGGCAGATCATTCCAACATATCCATGAACAGAGAGTTAGCTACCTGACATACGAGTCCCAAACGTCCATATACAGAGAGCTATCTTCACGGCTGGGTAGTGCAACATTTCCATATCCAGAGTTCTAGCTACATGGCAGATGTGTTCAATGTGTCCATATACTGAGAGCTAGCTACATGGCAGACAAGTCCAATATGTTCATATACAGAGAGCTACCTACATCGCAGATCATTCCAACATCTTCATGTACAGAGAGCTAGCTACATGGCAGACGAGTCCAAAAAGTCCATATAAAGAGAGCTAGCTACATGGCAGAGCAGTGTAACCTTTCCAAATACAGAGTACTACCTACAAGGCAGATGATTCCAACTTGTCTATATACATAGATCTAACTACATGGCAGGGTAGTGCAACATTTCCATATACAGAGTTCTAGTTACATGGCAGATGTGCCCAACCTGTCCATGTACTGAGAACTAGCTGCATGGCAAATCAGTCCAAAATATCCTTGCACAGAGAGCTAGCTACTTGTCAGACAATTCCAAAATGTCCCAAAACAGAGAGCTAGCTACATGGTAGATAGTGCATGATTTTCATATACAGAGTTCTAGCTACAAGGTGATGAGTCCAAAGTGTTCATATACTGAGAGCTAGCTACATGGCAGAGTTGTCCATCATGGTCATATACAGAGTTCTAGCTACATGGCAGGTTTGTTCACTATGTCCATATACTGAGAGCTAGCTACATGCAGACAAGTGCAATATGTTTATATAAAGAGAGCTACCTACTTGGCAGATCAGTCCAACATATACATATGCATATACAAGAGCTTGCAACAGAGCAGACGAGTCCAAAATGCCCATATACAGAGAGCTTGCTAAATGGCAGGGTAGTGCAACATTTCCATATACAGTGTTCTAACTACTTGGCAGATGTGTCCATCGTGTCCATATAGTGAGATCTAGCTACATGTCAGATGAGTCCAAAATGTCCATGAACAGAGAGCTAGCTACATGTCACACAAGTTCAAAATGTCCTTAAAGAGAGAGTTAGCTACATGGCAGAGCATTGCATCATTTCCATATCCAGAGATCAAGCCACATAGCAATGAGTCCAAATGTTCATATACTGAGAGCTAGCTACATGGAAGAGTAATCCAACATGTACATATACAGAGTTTTGGTTACCTGGCAGATGTGTCCAACATGTTCATATACTGAGAACTAGCTACATGGCAGACTATTCCAATATGTTCATATACAGAGAGATAACTACATGGCAATGTAGTGCAACATTTACATATACAGAGTTCTAGCTACATGGCAGATGTGTCCAATGTGTCCATATACTAAAATCTTGCTACATGGCAGACAAGTCCAATATGTTCATATACAGAGAGTTACATTCTTGGCAGATCTGTCCAACATATCCATGTACAGAGACCTAGCTACACGGTAGACAAGTCAAATATGTTCATACATAGAGAGCTAGCTATATGGCAAGTAACTGCTACATTTCCATATACAGAGTTCTAGCTACATGGCAGATGTGTCCCTCGTATCCACATACTGAAAGCTAGCTACATGGCAGAGAAATCCAATTTGTTCATAAACAGAGAGCCACCTAGTTGGCAAATCAGTCCATCATATCTCTATACAGAGAGCTAGCTACCTGGCAGTAGAGTCCCAAATCTCCATATACAGAATGATAGATACATGGCAGGCTAGTGCAACATTTCCATATATAGGGGTCTAGCTCCAAGGCAGATGAGTCGAACTTGTCTATATAAAGAGAGCTAACTATATGGCAAGGTAGTTCAACAATTCCATACACAGAGTTCTAGCTACATGGCAGACGTGTCCAATGTGTCCATATACTGAGAGCTGGCGACATTGCAGATCATTCCAAAATACCCATGCACAGATAGCTCATAACATGTAAGGGGAGTGCAAAATGTCCATATACAGACAGCTAGCTATATGGCAATGTAGCCATCATGTCCATATACAGAGCTCTAGCTACATGGCAAATGTGTCCAACGTGTCCATATACTGAGAGCTAGCTACTTGGCAGACAAGTCCAATATGTTCATATACAAAAGCTATCAACTTGGCAGATCAGTCCAACATACCCATGTAAAGAGAGCTAGATACATGGCAGAAGAGTCCAAAATGTCCTTATCCAGAGAGCTAGCTGCAAGACAGCGTATTGCAACATTTCCATATACAAAGTTCTAGCTACATGGCAGATGTGTCCAACGTGTCCATATACTGTGAGCTAGCTACATGGCAGAGAAGTACAACATGTCCATATAAGGATACTAGCTTCATGGCAGATGAGTCCAACATATCCATATACTGAGAACTAGGTACATGGCAGACAATTTCAATATGTTCATATACAGAGAGCTACATACTTGGAAGATCAGTCCAATATATCTTTGCACAGAGGGCTAGCTACATATCAGATGAGTCCAAAATGTCCATTTACGAAGAGCTAGCTCCACGGCAGTGTATGCAATATTTCAATGAACAGAGTTCTAGCTATAAGGCAGATGAGTCCAACTTTATATGAAGAGAGCTAACTACATGGCAGGGTAGTGCAACATTTCCATATATCAAGTTCTCACTACATGACAAATGTGTCCAATGTGTCCATATACTGAAAGTGAGCTACTTGGCAGAAATTCCAATATGTTCATATACAGAGAGCTAGCTAATTGGCAGGGTAGTGCAACATTTCCATATACTGAATTCTAACTACATGGCAGATGTGTCCAACGTGTCCATATTCTGAGAGCGAGGTACATGGCAGACAAGTCCAATATGTTCATATACAGAGAGTTACCTTCTTGGCAGATCAGTCCAAAATATCCATGCACAGAGAGCTAGCTACATGTCAAATGAGTCCAAATTGTCCATATACAGAGGGCTAGCTTTATGGCAGTGTAATGCAACATTTCATATACAGAGTTCAAGATACAAGGCAGATGAGTCATATTTATCTACATACAGAGAGCTAGCTGCAAGGAAGAGTAGTGCAACATTTCCATGTACAGAGAGCTAGCTATATGGCAAAGTAATCCAACAGGTCCATATACAGGGTACTAGAAACATGGGAGATGAGTCCAACATGTCCATATACGTAGACAAGTCCAATATATTCATATACAGAGAGCTACCTACTTGGCAGATCAGTCCCACATATCCATGTACAGAGAGATAGCTACATGGCAGAGGAGTCCATAATGTCCATAACGAGAGAGCCAGCTACATGGCAGAGTAGTGCAACATTTCCATATACAAAATTCTAGCTGCAAAGAAGATGAGTCCAATTTGTCTATATACAGAGAGTTAGCTACATAGCAGAGTTGTGCAACATTTCCATATACAGAGTTGTAGCTACATGGCAGATGTGTCCAATGTGTCCATATCTTTAGACCTAGCTACAATGCAGACAACTCCAAAATGTTCATATACAGAGAGCTACCTACTTGGACGATCAGTTAAACATATCCAGTACAGGGAGCTAGCTACTTGGCAGACGAGTTTGTAATGTCCATATACAGACAGCTAGCTACATGGGAGGCTAGTGCATCATTTCCTTATACAGAGTTCTACCTACAAGGCAGATGAGTGATCTTGTCCATATACAGAGAGCTAACTACATGGCAGGGTAGTACAACATTTCCAAATACAGAGTTCTAGTTACATGACAGATGTTTCCAACCTCTCCATATACTGAAAGCTAGATACATGGCCAATTAGTCAAAAATATGCATGCATGGAGACAAGTTCAAAATGTCCTTAAACAGAGAGCTAGCTACATGGCATAGTAATGCGTCCTTTCCATATACAGAGTTCAAGCTACATGGCGATGAGTCCAAAGTGTTCATATACTGAGAGCTAGCTACATGGAAGTGTAGTCCAACATTTCCATATATATAGTTCTAGCTACATAGCAGATGTTTCCAACATGTCTATATACTGTGAGCATGCTACATGGCAGACAAGTCCAATATGTTCATATACAGAGAGCTACATACTTGGCAGATCAGTCCAACATATCCATGTACAGAGAGCTAGCTACAAGGCAGACGAGTACAAAATGTCCATATACAGAGAGCTAGCTACATGGCAGGGTAATGCAGCATTTCCATATACAGAGTTCTAGCTGCAAGGATGAGGAGTCCAACTTCTCTATATACAGAGAGCTAACTGCATGGCAGAGTAGTGCAACATTTCCATATACAGAGCTCTAGCTACATGTCAGATGTGTCCAATGTGGCCATATACTGAGAGCTACCTACATGGCAGATCATTCCAAAATATCCATGCACAGAGATCTCACGACATGTCAGATGAGTTCAAAAGATCCGTATGCAAAGAGCTAGGTACATGGCAGAGTAGTGAATCATTTCCATATACAGAGTTCAAGCTACACAGCAGATGAGTCCAAAGTGTTCATATACTTAGAGCTAGCTACAATGCAGAGTAGTCCAATATTTCCATATACAGAGTTCTAGCTATATGCCAGATGTGTCCAACGTGTTCGTATACTGAGAGCTAGCTACATGACAGACAAGTCCAATATGTTCATATACACAGAGCTACATACATGGCAGATCAGTTCAACATATTCATGTGCAGAGAGCTAGCTACATGGCAGAGGATTCCAAAATGTCCCTATACAGAGGGCTAGCTACTTGGCAGTGTTGTGCAACTTTTTCATATACAAAGTTCAATCTACAAGGCAGAAGAGTCCAATCTCTCTATTTACAGAGAGCTAGAAACAAGACAGATAAGTGCAACATTTTCATATCCATATTTCTAGCTACAGAGTTTTAGCTACATGCCAGATGTATCTAACGTGTCCATTACCTTAGAGCTTGCTACATGTCATACAAGTCCAATATGTTCATATACAGAGAACTAGCTACATGACAGGGTAGTGCAACATTTCCACAAACATATTCTTGCTACATGGCAGATGTGTCCAATGTATCCTTGTACTGAAAGCTAAGTACATGGCAGAGAAGTACATTATGTCCATATACAGGGTACTAGCTACATGGCAGATGAGTCCAACATGTCCATATACTGAGAGCTAGCTATATGGCACACAAGTCCAATATGTTCATCTACAGAGAGCTAGCTACATGAGAGTGTAGTGCAACATTTCCATGTAGAGAGTTCTAGCTACGTAGCAGATGTGTCCAAGGTGTCCATATACTGAGAGGTAGCTACATGTCAAATGAGTCCAATATATCCATGCACAGAGAGCTAGCTACATGGAAGAGTAGTGCAACATTTCCATATACAGAGTTCTACCTACATGGCAGACAGGTACAACGTTTCCATGCATTGAGAGCTGGCTACATGGCAGAGTAGTCCAATATGTTCATATACAGAGAACTAGCTAAATAGCATGGCTGGGTAGTGCAACATTACCATATACAGGGTTCTAGCTACATGGCAGTTTTGTCCAATGTGTCCATATACTGAGAGCTAGCTACATGGCAGAGTAGTCCAAAATGTCCATATACAGGGAACTAGCTAAATGGCAGATGAGTCCAACATGTCCATATACTGAGAGTGAACTACATGACAAATGAGTCCAACATGTGTATATATAGAGGACTAACTCCCTGGCTAATGAGTCCTACATGTCCATATACTGAGAGCTAGCTACATGGCAGACAAGTCCAATGTGTTCATATACAGAGACCTAGCTACATGGCAGGGTAGTGCAACATTTCCATATACAGAGTTCTAGCTATATGGCAGATGTGTCCAACTTGTCCATATACTGAGAGCTAGCTACATGGCAGACAAGTCCAAAATGTCCATATACAGAGAGTTACCTACATGGCAGGGCAGGGCAACATTTCCATATACAGAGTTCTAACTACAAGACAGATGAGTCCAACTTGTCTATATACATAGAGCTAAAAACATGGCTGGGTAGTGCAACGTTTCCATATACAGAGTTGTATTTACATGGCAGATGTGTCTAACGTGTCCATATATTGAGAGCTAGCTACATGGCAGATTGGTCTAAAAATATCCAAGCAGAAGTCCAAAATATACATAAACAGAGAGCTAGCTACATGGCAGAGTAGTTAGTTCATCATTTCCATATACAGAGAATCATTTGGCAGATGTCTGCAAAGTGTTCATATACTGAGAGATAGCTACATGGCAGAGTAGTTCAACATGTCCATATACAGCATTCTAGCTAAATTACAGATGTGTCCAACTTGTCCATATACAGGGTACTAGATACATGGCAGATGAGTCCAGCATGTCCATATAATGAGAGTTAACTACATGGCAATTGAGTCCAACATGTGTATATATAGAGAATTAGCTCCCTGGCTAATGAGTCAAACATGTTCATGTACTGAGAGCTAGCTACATGGCAGACAAGTGAAATATGTCCATATACAGGGAACTATCAACATGGCAGGGTAGTGAAATATTTCCATATACAGAGTTCTAACTACATGTAAGATGTTTCCTACGTGTCAATATACTGAGAGCTAGCTACATATCAGGGCCGTGCAACATTTCCATGTACAGAATTGTAGCTACAAGGCAGATGAGTCTATCTTGTCTATATACAGAGAATTAGCTTCATGGAAGAGTAGTGCAACATTTCCATATACAGAATTCTAGCTACATGGCAGATGTGTCCAACATTTCCATATACTGAGACCTAGCTACAATTCAGAATAGTCCAAAATATCCATGCACAGAATGCTAGCTACATGTCAGACAAGTTCAAAATGTCCATAAAGAGAGAGCTAGCAACATGGTACAGTAGTGTATCATTTCCATATACAGAATTCAAACTGCATAGCACATGAGTTCAAAGTGTTCATATACTGAGAGCTAGCTACATGGCAGAGTAGTTCAACATGTCCATATACACTGTTCTAGCTACATGGCAGATGTGTCCAACATGTTCATATACTGAGAGCTAGCTACTTGACAGACAAGTCCAATATGTTCATATGTTCATATACAGAGAGCTACCTACTTGGCGAGAACTTCGAGCAGTGAGAGCTTCGAGCAGCGAGAACTTCGAGCAGCGAGAACTTCGAGCAG
>NW_006409001.1:17518-31992 GCF_000296735.1 Chrysochloris asiatica | reverse complement strand
GAGACGTGTAGGAGCTCCAACAACAACAACATGGATTATTGGGCCACATGGCTGTTTAACTGCAAGTTGCGGAAATCCTCATCTCTCTCACGTGGAGGGACTGGATGATTTGAGCTGAAGACCACGGGGTTTGCAGCCAGGTTTTTTAACCACTACACTACCAGGCCTTCCTTGAAGATGGCGGATCAGGTAGACATGTAGTGAGGAGCTCGGTCAACAACAACATGTAATACCAGGTCAAGAGGACTCATGAGTTGGTGTTGGAACTCTGTAACAAATATAAAGGTATGTTTGGAGGTTCAGAGGGTTTATAGCTGGGGAATTTGCAGGAGAATCCAGTAATTCATTATTTTATGGATCAAAACACACAGCTGTTCCAGTAGCTGCCATCTTGGGCAAGCTTATCTTGACTGTACCAGGATTGATAGGATTAGGAGAGAATATCTTGATTGTATCTTGATTATATCTTATATATATCTTGATTATACCAGGATTGATAGGATTATACCAGGACTGATAGGATTAAGAGAGAACATCTTGATTGTATTTTGATTATATCTTACATGTATCTTGATTATATCAGGATTGTATCAAGATTGATATCGAAATTTAAAGAGACAGTTTAGACATAAAACAAAATGGCAACCACTCGTCTGCCTGTCATGCTGTGGTGGTTTGAGTTGCTGTGATTCTGAGGGTTATGCCACCGGTGTATAAAATAACCAGCAGGGTCACCCATGGCGGACTGGTTTCAGATGAGCTACAAAACAAAGACAGACTAGGAAGAAAGAGTGACAAAATACTTGTGAATCGCTAGTCACTGAAAACTCTATGAATAGCAGATGAACATTGTCAGATACAAGGCTGGAAGGTGGGAAGGCACTCAGAAAGCGACTGTGGAAAAAAATGTCTCCTCAAAGTAGGATTGACCACAATGACATGAATACAGTTAAGCTCGGGGGACAAAAGCGCACAGAACATGCATTTACTGATGGTCAGCAACTTAAAATGAAGAGAAACAGCTATAAACATCCATTGAAAATTGGAACATGTAATGTAAAATGGACAGTGAATATGGAAGATCGTAGAAGAATTGATGCCTTTGAGTTGTGGTGTTGGAGGAAAATACTGAAAGTGCCATGGACTGCCAAAAGAAGCAATAGATCTGTTTTGGAAGAAGTGCAGCCAGAGTTCTCATTGGAGGTCAGGATGGCTAATCTTCGTCTCTCCTACTTTGGACATATTGTCCGGAGGAAACAATCGTTGGAGAAGGATGTCATGCTGGGCAAGGTGGAGGGTCAGAGAATAAAAGGAAGACGTCTAACGAGATGGATTGGCCAGGTGGCATCATTCATGGACTCAGGTGTGGCAGCAGTAGTGAGGTTGGCCCAGGATCGGACAATATTTCGTTTCGCTGTGCAAGGGGTCGTTATGTGTCATTTCTAACTCGATGGCACCTGACAACAACAACAACACCTACTTGGCAGATCAGTCCAACATATCCATGTGCAGAGAGCAAGCTACATTGCAGATAAGTCTAAAATATCCGTAAACAGAGTGCTAGCTACATTGCAGGGTAGTGCAATATTTCCATATACAGGGTTCTAGCTAGAAGGCAGATGTGTCCAACTTGTCTATATACAGAAAGCTAGCTATATGGCAGGGAAGTGAGACATTTCAGTATACAGAGTTCTAGCTACATGGCAGATATATCCTATATGTCCACATACTGAGAGCTAGCTACATGGCAGAGTAGTACAACATGTCCATATACATGGTACTAGCTACATGACAGATGAGTCCATCTTGTCTACCTACAGAGTGCTAGCTACATGCCAGAAAAGTCCAATATGATCATATAAACAGAGCTACCTACTTGGCAGATCATTCCAACATATCCATGTAGAGAGAGCTAGCTACATGTCCGACAAGTCCAAAAAGTCCATATACAGAAAGATAACTACATGGCAGAGTAGTGCAACATTTCCATATACAGATTTCTAGCTATAAGGCAGATGAATCCAACTTGTCTATATACATAGCGCTAACTACATAGCAGGGTAGTGCAACATTTCCATACACAGAGTTCTAGTTATATCGCAGATGTGTCCAACGTGTCCATATACTGAGAACTAGCTACATGTCAGATGAGTCCAAATGTCCATGCCCAGAGAGCTAGCTACATGGCACAGTAGTGCATCATTTCCATATACAGAGTTCTAGCAACATGGCAGATGTGTTCAACGTGTCCATATACTGAGAACTAGCTACATGTCAGATGAGTCCAAATGTCCATGCCCAGAGAGCTAGCTACATGGCACAGTAGTGCATCATTTCCATATACAGAGTTCTAGCTACATGGTAAATGTGTCCAACGTGACCATATACTGAGTGATAGCTACATGTCAGATTATTCCAATATGTCATTGCACAGAGAGCTAGTTACATGGCAGAGAAGTGCATCATTTCCATATACAGAGTTCTAGATACATGGCAGATATGTTCCATGTGTCCATATACCTAGAGGTAGCTACATGGAAAACAAGTCCAATATGATCATATGCAGAGAGCTACCTACTTGGCAGATCAGTCCAAAATATCTATGTATAGAGAGCTAGATACATGGCAGACTATTCCAAAATGGCCATATACAGAGAGCTAGATACATGGCAGGGTAGTGCAACACTTTCATATACAGAGTTCTAGCTAAAAGGCATATGAGTCCTACTTGTCTATATACAGGGAGATAGCTACATGGCAGAGTAGAGCAACATTTCCATATACAGTGTTCTAGCTACATGGCAGATATGTCCAACGTGTCCATATACTTAGAGCTAGCAACATGGTAGAGTAATCCAACATGTCCATATACAGGGTATTAGCTACATGGCAGATGAGTCCAACATGTCCCAAAACTGAGAACTAGCTCCATGGCAGAGTAGTCCAACATGTCCATATTTAGGGTAGCAGCTACATGGCAGATGTGTCCAATGTGTCCATAAACTGAGAACTAGCTCCATGGCAGAGTAGTCCAACATGTCCATATTTAGGGTAGCAGCTACATGGCAGATGTGTCCAATGTGTCCATAAACTGAGAACTAGCTCCATGGCAGATAAATCCAATATGTTTATACACAGAGAGCTAACTTCTTAGCAGATCAGTTCAACATATCCATGTACAGAGAGCTAACTACATGGCAGACGAGTCCAAAATGTCCATATTCAGAGATCTAGCTACATGTCAGGGTAGTAAAACATTTCCATATACAGAGTTCTACTTATAAGGCAGATGAGTCCAACTTGTCTATATACATAGAGCTAACTACATGGCAGGGTAGGGCAATATTTCCATATACAGAGTTCTAGATATATAGCAGATGTGTCCAACGTGGCCATATACTGAGATCTAGCTACATATCAGATGAGTCCAAAATGTCCATGCCCAGAGTGATAGCTACATGGCAGAGTAGTCCATCATTTCCATAGACAGAGTTCTATCTACATGGCAGATGTGTCCAATGAGTCCATATACTGAGAGATAGCCACATGTCAGATGAGGCCAATATGTCCATGCACAGAGAGCTAGTTACATAGCAGAGTAGTGTATCATTTCCATATACATACTTCTAGCTACATGACAGATATATCCAACATGTACTTATACCTAGAATTAGCCACATGGCAGACAAGTCCAATATGTTCATATGCAGAGAGCTAGCTACATGGCAGGGTAGTGGAACTTTACCCATATACAGAGTTCTAGCTACATGTCAGATGTGCCCAACGTGTTCATATACTGAGAACTAGCTACATGGCAGGCAAGTCCAATATGTTAATATACAGAGAGCTAACTACTTGGAAGATCATTCCAACATATCCATGTAAAGAGACCTAGCTACATGGCAGATGAGTCCAATATGTCCATGCTCAGAGAGCTAGCTATATGGCAGAGTAGTGCATCATTTCCATATACAGAATTCTAAATACATGGCAGTTATGATCCACATGTCCATATACCTAGAGCAAGCTACATGGCAGACAAATCCAATGTGTTCATATACTGGGGTCTAGCTACATGGCAGAGTAGTACAATATTTCCATATAAAGAATTGTAGCTACATGGCAGATGTTTCCAACATGCCCATATACAGAGAGCTAGCTACATAGCAGACAAGTCCAATATGTTCATTATCAGAGAGCTACCTAATTGGCCGATCAGTCCAACGTATCCATGTACAGAGAGCTAGATATAAGGCAGACGAGTCCAAAATGTCCATATACAGAGAGCTAGTTACCTGGCAGGGTAGTGCTACATTTCCATATACAGAGTTCTAGCTATATAGCAGATGTGTCCAATGTGTCCATATAATGTGAGCTAGCTACAAGTTAGACAATCCCAAAATGGCCATATACAGAGCTAACCACATGGCAGGGTAGTGGAACATTTCCATATACAGAGTTCAAGCTAAAAGGCAGATGAGTCCAACTTGTCTAAATACAGAGACGTGACTACATTTCAGGGTAGTGCAACATTTTTATATACAGAGTTCTAGCTACATGGCAGATGTGTCCAACAGGTCCATATACTTAGAGGTAGCTACATGGCAGATCAGTCCTAAATATCCATGCACAGAGAGCTCGCAACACATCTAAAGAGTGCAAAATGTCCATATACTAGCTACATGGCAGAGTAGTGCATCATTCCATATACAGAGTTCAAGCTACATGGCAGATGAGTCGAAAGCTTTCATATACTGAGAGCTAGCAACATGGCAGAGTAGTCCAATAGGCCCATATACAGAGTTCTAGCTACGTGGCAGATATGTTCTACGTGTCCATATACTGAGAGCTAGCTACATGGCAGACAAATCCAATATGTTTATATACAGAGAGCCACCTACTTGGCAGATTAGTCCAACATATCCATGTACAGAGAACTAACTACATGGCAGGGTAATGCAACATTTCCATATACAGAGTTCAAGCCACAAGGCAGATGAGTCCAATTTATCTATATAGAGATAGCTAGCTGCAAGGCAGAGTATTGCAACATTTCCATATTCATAGTTCTAGCTGCATGGCAGATGTGTCCAACGTGTCCATATACTGAGACTTAGCTACATGGCAAAGTAGTACAACATGTCCATATACAGGGTAGTAGCTACATGGCACATGAGTCCCACATGTCCATATACTAAGAGCTAGCTACATGGCAGACAAGTCCAATATGTTCATACACAGTGAGCTACCTACTTGGCAGATCAGTCCATCATATCCATGTACAGAGAGCTAGCTACATGGCAGATGAGTTCAAAATGTCCATGTACAGACAGCTAGCTACATGGGAGGGTAGTGCATCATTTCCATATACAGATTTCTACCTACAAGGCATATAAATACAACTTGTCCATATACATAGAGCTAACTACATGGCAGGGTGGTACATTTCCATATACAGAGTTCTAGTTACATGGCAGATGTTTCCAACCTCTCCATATACTGAGAGCTAGCTACATGGCCGATCAGTCCAAAATATCCATGCACAGAGAATATACATTTCAGACTATTTCAAAATGTCCTTAAACAGAGAGCTAGCTACATGGCAAAGTAGTGCATCATTTAAGTATACAGAGTTCAAGCTACATGGCGATTTGTCCAAAGTGTTCATATATTGAGAGCTAGCTACATGGAACTGTAGTCCAACATGTCCATATACAGAGTTCTGGCTACCTGGCAGATGTGTCCCACATGTCCATAAACTGAGAGCTAGATACATGGCAGACAAGTCCAATATGTTCATATACAGAGATCTACCTACTTGGCAGATCAGTCCAACATATCTATGTACAGAGAGCTAGCTACATGGCAGACGAGTCTAAAATGACCATATACAGAGAGCTAGCTATATGGCAGTGTAGTGCAACGTTGCCATATACAGAGTTCTAGCTACGTGGCAGATGATTCCAGCGTGTCCATATACTGAGAGCCTGCTACATGGCAGACAAGTCCAATATGTTCATATACAGAGAGCTACATACTTGGCAGTTCAGTCCAACATATCCATGTACAGAGAGCTAGGTATATGGCAGATGAGTCCAAAATGTCCATATACAGAGAGCTAGCTACATGACAGGATAGTTCAACATTTCCATATGCAGAGTTCTAGCTACATGTCAGATATGTCCAACGTGTCCATATACCAAGAGCTAGCTACAAGGCAGACACTTCAAATATGTTCATAAACAGAGAGCTAACTATATGGCAGAGCAGTGCAGTAATTCCATATACAGTGTTCTAGCTACATGACAGATGTGTCCAACGTATCCACTTACTGAGAGTTAGCTACATGGCAGACATGTCCAATATGTTTATATACAGAGAGCTACCTACTTGGCAGATCAGTCCATCATATCTGTGTACAGAGAGCTAGCTACATGGCAGTCAAGTCCAAAATGGCCATATTCAGAGTTATAGCTACATGGCAGGGTAGTGCAACAATTCCATATACAGAGTTCTGGATACAAGGCATATGAGTCCAACTTGTCTATATACAGAGAGCTAACTATATGGCAGGGTAGTGAAACAATTTCATATACAGAGTTCTAGCTACATGGCAGACGTGTCCAACGTTTCCATATATTGAGAGCAGGCTACATGGCAGATCAGTCCAAAATACCATGCACAGAGAGCTCACGACATGTCAGAAGAGTGCAAAATGTACATGTACAGAGAGTTAGCTACATGCCAATGTAGTCATCATTTCCATATACAGAGTTTTAGATACATGGCAGATGTGTCCAACATGTCCATATACTGAGAGCTAGCTACATGGCAGACAAGTCCAATATGTTCATAAACAGAGAGCTACCTACTTGGAAGATCACTCGAACATATTCATGTAAAGAGAGCTAGCTACATGGCAGATGAGTTCAAAATGTCCATATACAGAGAGCTAGCTGCAAGGCAGAATAGTTCAACATTTCCAAATACATAGTTCTAGCTACTGGCAGATGTGTCCAGTGTGTCCATATACTTAGAGCGAGCTATATGGCAGAGTAGTACAACATGTCCATATAAAGGATACCAGCTTCATGGCAGATGAGTCCAACACGTCAATATACTGACAGCTAGGTACATTGAAGACGAGTCCAATATGTTCATATACAGAGAGCTATCTACTTGGCAGATCAGTCCAACATATCCATGTACAGACAGCTAGCTACATGGCAGATGAGTCCAAAATGTCCATTTACGAAGAGCTAACTACATGGAAGGGTAGTGGAACATTTCCATATACAAAGTTCTAGCTACAAGACAGATGAGTCCCACTTGTCTATATACAGAGAGCTAACTATATGGCAGGGTAAGTGCAACAATTCCATATACAGAGTTCTAACAGATGTGTCCAAAATGTCCATATACTTAGAGCTGGCTACATGGCAGATCAGTCCAAAATATCCATGCACAGAAAGCTTGCGCCATGTCAGACGAGTGCAAAATGTCCATGTACAGAGAGCTAGCTCCATGGCAATGTAGTCATCCGTATACAGAGTTCTAGCTACATGGCAGATGTGCCCAATGTGTCCATATACTCAAAGCTAGCTACATGTCAATCAAAACCAATATGTTCATATATAGAGCACTAAGTACTTGGCAGATCAGTCCAACTTATCCATCTACAGAGAGCTAGCTACATCGCAGACGAATCCAAAATATCCTTAGACAAAGAGCTAGCTACATGGCAAGGTAGTGCAACATTTCCATAAACAGAGTTCTAGCTACAAGGCAGATGAGTCCAACTTGTCTATATACAGAGATCTAACTACATGGCAGGGTAGTGCAACATTTCCATATACAGAGTTCTAGCTACAAGGCCGATGTGTCCAATGGGTCCATATACTAAGAGGTAGCTACATGGCAGAGTAGTCAAATAGACCCATATACAGGGAGCTTGCTACATGTCAGATCAGTTCAAAATGTCCATATATAGACAGCTAGCTTTATGGGACGGTAATGCATCAATTCCATATACAGAGTTCCACCCAGAAGGCAGATGCATCCAACTTGTCCATATACATAGAGCTAACTACATGGGAGGGTGTTACAACATTTCCATATACAGAGTTCTAGTTACATGGCAGATATTTCCAACCTCTCCATATCCTGAGAGCTAGCTACGTGACCAACCAGTCCAAAATATTCATGCACAGAGAGCTAGCTACATTTCAGATAAGTTCAACATTTCCTTAAACAGAGAGCTAGCTACATTGCAAAGTAGCACATCATTTAAATATATAGAGTTCAAGCTACATGGCGATGTGTCCAAAGTGTTCATATATTGAGAGCTAGTTACATGGAACAGTAGTCTAACATGTCCATATACAGAGTTCTGGCTACCTGGCAGATGTGTCCAACATGTCCACATACTGAGAGCTAGCTACATGGCAGACAAGTCCAATATGTCCATCGACTGATAGCTACGTACTTGGCAGATCAGTCCAACATATCCATGTACAAAGAGCTAGCTACACGCAGACGAGTCCAAAATGTCCATATGCAAAGAGCTAGCTACATGGCAGGGTAGTGCAACATTTTCATATACAGAGTTCTAGCTACAAGGCAGATGACTCCAACTTGTCTATACACAGAGATCTAACTATATGGCAGGGTAGTGCAACATTTTATATACAGAGTTCTATCTACATGGCAGATGTGTCCAACGGGTCCATATACTGAGAGGTAGCTACATGACATATCAGTCCAAAATATCCATGCACAGAAAGCTCGCGACATGCCAGATGAGTGAAAAATGTCTATATACAGAGAGATAGCTACATGTCAGAAAAGTGCATCATTTCCATATACAGAATTCAAGCTACATAGCAGATGAATGCAAAGTTTTCGTATAATGAAAGTTAGCTACATGGCAGAGTAGTCCAATATGTCCATATACAAAGTTCTAGAAACATGGCAGATGTCTTCAACGTGTCCATATACTGAGAGCTAGCTACATGGCAGACAAGTCCAATCTGTTCATATACAGAGAGCCATTTCCTTGGCAGATCAGTCCAACATATCCATGTACAGAGAGCTAACTACATGGCAAGTGAGTCCAAAATGTCCATATACAAAGAGCGAGCTACATGGCAAGTTAGTGCAACATTTCCATATACAGATTTCAAGTTATAAGGTAGATTAGTCCAACTTGTCTATATATGGAGAGCTAGCTACATGGCTGGGTAGTACAACAATTCCATATATAGAGTGCTATCTACATGGTAGATGTGTCCAATATGTCCACATACTGAGAGCTAGCCGTATGGCAGAGTAGTACAACATGTCTATATACAGGGTACTAGATAAATGACAGATGAGTCCAACATGTCCATATATTGAGAGTTAACTACATGACAAATGAGTCTAACATGTATATATATAGAGGACTAGCTCCATGGCTAATGAGTAGGACATGTCCACATACTGAGAGCTAGCTACATGGCAGACAAGTCCAATATGTTCATATACAGTGAGCTAGCTCCATTGCAGGGTAGTGCAACATTCCCATATACAGTGTTCTAGCTACATGGCAGATGTGTCCAACGTGTCCATATACTGAGATCTAGCTACATGGCAGATAATTCCAACATCTTCACATACAGAGAGCTACCTAATTGGCAGATCATTCCAACATATCCATGTACAGAGAGCTAGCTCCATGGCAGATTAGTCCAAAACGTCCATATACAGAGAGCTAGCTTCACGGCAGGGTAGTGCAACATTTCCATATACAGAGTTCTACCTACATGGCAGATGTGTCCAACGTTTCCATATACTGAGATCTAGCTACATGGCAGATAAGTCCAATATATTCATATACAGAGAGCTACCTACTTGGCAGATCATTCCAACATATCCATGTACAGAGAGCTATCTACATGGCCGATGAGTCCAAAACGTCCATATACAGAGAGCTAGCTACATGGCAGGGCAGTGCAACATTTCCATATACAGTGTTCTAACTACAAGGCTGATGAGTCCAACTTGTCTATATACATAGAGCTAACTACATAGCAGGGTAGTGCAATATTTCCATATATAGAGTTCTAGTTACGTGGCAGATGTGTCCAACCTGTCAATATACTGAAAGCTAGCTACATGGCAGATCAGTGCAAAATATCCATGCACAGAAGTCTAGCTACTTGTCAGACAAGTCCAAAATGTCCAAAAACAGAGATCTATCTACATGGTAGAGTAGTGCATCATTTCCATATACAGAGTTGAGGCTACATGGCGATGAGTCCAAAGTGTTCAAATACTGAGAGCTACGTACTTGGCAGTGTCTTCCAACATGTCTATATACATTGCAGATGAGTCTAACATGTCCATATACTGAGAGCTAGCTACATGGCAGACACGTACAATATTTTCATATAAGAGAGCTACCTACTTGGCAGAGCAGTCCACCATATCCATGTACAGAGAGCTAGCTACATGGCAGATGAGTCCAAAATGTCCATATACAGAGCTACCTACATGGCAGAGTAGTGCAACATTTCCATATACTGAGATTTAGCGACATGTTAGATGTGTCCAACGTGTCCATATACCCAGAGCAAGATGTATGGCAGACAAGTCAAATATGTTCATATACAGATAGCTAGCTATTTGGCAGGGCAGTGCAACATTTCCATATACAGAGTTCTAGCTACATGGCAGATGCGTCCCATTTTGTGTCCATATACTGAGATTTAGCTACATGTCAGGTGAGTCCCAAATGTTCATGCCCAGAGAGCTAGCTACATGGCAGAGTAGTGCATCGTTTCCATATTCAGAATTCTAGCTACATGGCAGATGTGATCAACGTGTCCATATACTGAAACCTAGCTACATGACAGACAAGTCTAATATGTTCATATAGAGAGAGCTACTAACGTGGTAGATCAATCCAACATAATGAGAGCTAGCTACATGGCAGAGTAGTACGACATGTCCAAAGTGTCCATATACTTAGAGCTAGCTACATGTTTGATAAGTCCAAAATGTCCATGGACAGAGAGCTAGCTAAAGGCAGAGTACTGCATCATTTCCATAAACAGAGTTCAAACTTCATGGCAGATGAGTCTCAAGTGTTCATATACTGAGAGCTAGATACATGGCAAAGTAGTTCAACATGTCCATATACAGAGGTCTAGATACATGGCAGTTGTGTCAACGTGTCCATAAACTGAGTGTAGCTACAAGGCAGACAAGTCCAATATGTTCACATACAGAGAGCTACCTACTTGGCAGATCAGTCCAATATAGCTATGTACAGAGATCTCGCTACATGACAGACGAGTCCAAAATGTCCATACACAGAGAGATACCTACATGGCAGGCTTGTGTTACATTTCCTTATATAGGGTTCTAACTGCAAGGGAGATGAGTCCAACTTGTCTATCTGCAGAGAGCTAGCTACATGGCAGAGTAGTGCAACATTTCCATATACAGAGTTCTAGCTACATGGCAGATGTGTCCAACGTGTTCATATACTGAGAGATAGCTACATGGAAGAGTAATCCAACATGTTAATATACAGGGTATTAGCTACATGGCAGATGAGTTCAACATGGCCATATACTGAGAGTTAACTACATGGCAAATGAGTCTATCATGTGGATATACAGAGGACTTGCTCCCTGGCTAATGAGTCCAACATGTCCATATACAGACAGCTAGCTACATGGCAGTTTAGTCCAATATGTTCATATACAAAGAGCTAGCTACATTTCATGGTAGTGCAACATTTCCATAAACAGAGTTCTAGCTATATGGCAGATGTGTCCAACAGGTCCATATACTGAGAGATAGCTACATGGCAGACAAGTCCAATATGTTCATATACAGAGAGCTACCTACTTGGCTGAGCAGTCCAACATATCCATTTACAGAGAGCTAGCTACATGGCAGACATGTTCAAAATGTCCATATTATGGGAGCAAGCTACATGGCAGGGCAGTCCAACATGTCAATATACAGAGTTCTAACTACATGGCAGATATGTCCAACGTGCCCATATACTGAGAGCTAGCTACATGACAGACGAGTCCAAAATGTCCATTTACAGAGATCTAGCTAATGGTAGTGCAACATTTCCATATATTTAGAGTTCTAGCTACATGGCAGATGTTTCCAACGTGTACATATACTGAGAGAAAGCTACATTGCAGAGAAGTCCAATATGTTCAAATACATAGAACTACCTACTTTGCATATCAGTCTAATTTATCCTTATAAAGAGAGCTAGCTACAGGGCAGAAGAGTACAAAATGTCCATATACAGAGAGCTAGCTTCATGGCAGGATAGTGCAACATTTCCATATACAGAGTTGTAAATATATGGCCTATGTGTCCAACGGGTCCATATACTGAGAGAAAGCTACATGGCAGAGTAGTACAACATGCACATATAAAGGGTACTAGCAACATTGGATATAAGTCCAACATGTCCATATACTGAGAGCTAGCTACATGGCAGACAAGTCCAAAATGTTCATATACATAGAGCTAACTACTTTGCAGATCAGTCCAACATATCCTTGTAAAGAGAGTTATCTACATTGCAAAAGAGTCCAAAATGTCCATATAAAGAGAGCTAGCTTCATGGCAGGGTAGTGCAACATTTCCATATACAGAGTTCTAAAAACATGGCCAATGTGTCCAACGGGTCCATATACTGAGAGCTAGCTACATGCCAGATAAGTCATATATGTTCATATACAGAGAGCCACCTGTTTGGCAGATCAGTCCAACATATCCATGTACAGAGAGCTAACTACATGCCAAATGAGTCCAAAATGTCCATATACAAGGCAAGTTAGTGCAACATTTCCATATACAGATTTCAAGTTATAAGGCTGATGAGTCCAACTTGTCTATATACAGAGAGCTAACTACATGGTAAGGTAGTGCAACATTTCCATATACAGAGATCTAGCTACATGGCAGCTGTATCCAATGTGCCCATATACTGAGAGCAAGGTACATGGCAGGGTAGTGTAACATTTCCATATACAGAGTTTTAGCTCCATGGCAGATGTGTCCAACAGGTCCATAAACTAAGAGTTAGCTACATGGCAGACAAGACCAATATGTTCATATACAGAGAGCTACGTACTTGACAGTTTAGTCTAACATATCCATGTACAGAGAGCTATCTACATGGCAGTCGAGTACAAAATGTCCATATACAGATAGCTAGCTACATGGCAGGGTAGTGCAACATTTCCATATAAAGAGTTCTAGCTCCAAGGAAAATTTGTCCAACTTGTCTATGTACTGAGAGCTAGATACATGGCAGACAAGTCCAATATGTTCATATACAGAGAGATACCTACTTGGCAGATCTGTCCAACATATCCATGTACAGAGCTGCCTACAAGGCAGATGTGCCCAAAATGTCCAAATGCAGAGAGCTAGTTACATGGCAAAGTAGTTCAACATGTCCATAGAAAGAGTACTAGCTATCTGTCTTATGAATCCAACGTGTCCATATACTGAGAGCAAGCTACATGGCAGAAAAGTCCAATATGTTCATGTAAAGAGAGCTACATACTTGGCAGATCTTTCCACATATCCACATTCACAGAGCTAGCTAAATGGCAGACTATTCCAAAATTTCCATGTACAGAGAGCTAGCTACATGGCAGGGTAGTGCAACATTTCCATATACAGAGTTCTAGCTACAAGGCATATGAGTCCAACTTGTCTATATACAGAGACCTAAGTAGATGACAGTGTAGTGCAACATTTCCATATACAGAGTTCTTGCAAAAAGGCAGATGAGTCCAACTTGTCTATATACTGAGAGCTAGCTAAACGGCAGAGTAGTGCAACATTTCCATATGCAAAGTTCTAGCTTTATGATAGATATGTGCAACGTTTCCATATACTGGGAGCTATCTACTTGGCATACAAGTCCAAAATATTCATATTCAGGGAACTTGCTACATGGCAGCGTAGTGCAACATTTCCATATACAGAGTTTTAGATCCATGGCAATTTTGTCCAACATGTCCATATACTGAGAGCTAGCTACATGACAGACAAGACCAATATATTCATATACAGAGAGCTAGCTACAATGCAGGGTAGTGCAACATTTCCAAATACAGAATTTTAGGTACATGACAGACGTGTCCAACATGTCCTTATACTGAGAGCTAGCTACATGGCAGACAAGTCCTATATGTTTATATAGAGAGAGCTACCTACTTGTCAAATCATTCCACCATATCCATATACAGAGAGCTAGCTACATGGCAGCGTAGTGCAAAATTTCCATATACACCATTGTAGCTACAAGGCAGATGAGTCCAACTTGTCTATATACAGAGAGCTAGCCACATTGCAGAGTAGTGCAACATTTCCATATACAGAGTTCTAGCTACATGGCAGATGTGTCCAACGTGTCCATATACTGAGAGCTAGCTACT
>NW_006409001.1:13457-17418 GCF_000296735.1 Chrysochloris asiatica | reverse complement strand
TCTAGCTACATGGCAGATGTGTCCAACATGTCCATTTACTGAGAGCAACATACATGGCAGAGAAGTCCAATACGTCCATATACAGAGTTCTAGCTACATGGCAGATGTGTCCAACATGTCCATTTACTGAGAGCAACATACATGGCAGAGAAGTCCAATACGTCCATATACAGAGAGCTAATACATGGCAGTTTAGTGCAACATTTCTATATACAGAGTTATGGGTACATGACAGATGTATCCAACGGGTCCATATGCTGAGATCTAGCTACATGGCAGATAAGTCCAATATGTTCATATACAGAGAGCTACCTACTTGGAAGATCACTCCAACATATCCATGTACAGAGAGCTACATACACGGAAGCTTAGTCCAAAATATTCATATACAGAGAGCTAGCTACATGGCAGGGTAGTGCTGCATTTCCATATACAGAGTTCTAGCTACATGGCAGATGTGTCTAACATGTCCATAAACTGGGAGCTAGCTACATGCCAGAGTAGTCTAACATGTCCATATACAGGGTCCTATCTACAAGGCAGATGAGTCCAGTATGTCCATATACTGAGAGTTAACTACATGGCAAAAAGGTCCAACATGTGTATATATATAGGAATAGCTCCCTGTCTAATGATTTCAACATGTCCACATACTGAGAGCTAGCTACGTGGCAGACAAGTCAAATATGTTCATATACAGGGAGCTAATTACTTGGCAGATCTATCCAAAATATCCATGTACAGAGAGCTAGCCACATGGCAGACAAGTCCTAATGTCAATATACAGAGAGCTAGCTACATATCTGCAAAATGCAACATTTCCATATACAGAGTTCTAACTACAAGGGAGATGTGTCCAACTTGTCTATATACAGACAGCTAGCTATATGGCAGAGGAGTCCAAAAGGTCCATGCAAAGTGAGCTAGCTACATGGCAGAGTAGTGAACATTTCCATATACAGAGTTATAGCAACATGGTAGATGTGACAACGTGTCAATATACTGTGAGCTAGCTACATTGCAGACAAGTCCAATATGTTCATATACAGAGAGCTAGCTAGCTACATGGAAGACAAGTCCAAAATATCCATGTAAAGAGAGCTCGATACATGGCAGGGTATTGCAAATTTTCCATATACAGAGTTCTAGCTACAGGGCAGATGAGTCCAACTTGTCTATATACAGACAGTTAGCTACATGGCAGAGTATTCCAAAAAGTCCATGCAAAGAGAGCTAGCTACATGGCAGACTAGTGCATCCTTTCCATATACAGAGTTCAATCTACATGGCAGATGAGTCCCAAATGTACATATACTGAGAACTAGCTACATCACAGAGTAGTTCAACGTGTCTAAATACAGAGTTCTAGCTACATGGCAGATGTGTCCAACGTATCCATAAAATGAGTGATGACTTCATGGCAGACAAGTCAAATATGTTCATATACAGAGAGTTAAGTACATGGCAGATCATTCCAACATAACCATGTACAGAGAGTTAGCTACGTGGAAGACAATTCCAAAATGTCCATATACAGAGTACTACCTACATGGCAGGATAGTGCAACATTTCCATATACAGAATTCTAGCTACTTGGTAGATGTGTCCAACGTGTCCATATACTGAGAGCTATCTACATGGCAGAGTTGTCCAAAATGTCCATATACAGGGTACTAGCTCCATGGCAGATGAGTTCAATATTTTCATATACAGAGAGCTACATACTTGGCAGATCAGTCCAACATATCAATGTACACAGAGCTCGCGACATGTCAGACAAGTGCAAAATGTCCATATACAGAGAAATATATACAAGGCAGAGTAGTGCAACATTTCCATATACAGAGTACAAGCTACATGGCAGATGAGTTCAAAGTGTTCAGCTAGATACAGAGTAGTCCAATATGTCTATATACAGAGTTCTACCTACATGACAGATGTGTCCAACGTGTTCATATACTGAGACCTAGCTACATAGCAGACAAGTCAGATATGTTCATATACAGAGAGCTACTTACTTGGCAGATCAGTCCAACATATCCCTGTACAGAGAGCTAGCTACATCACAAACGAGTCCAAAATGTCCATATACAGAGGGCTAGCTACTTCGCAGGGTAGTGCAACATTTCCATATACAGAGTTCAAACTACAAGGCAGGTAACTCCAATTTATCTATATACAGAGAACTAGCTATGAGACAGAGTAGTGCAACATATCCATATACAGAGTTTTAGCTACATGGCAGATGTGTCCAACGTGTCCATATAGTGAGAGCTAGCTACATGGCAGAGTAGTAAAACATGTCCATATACAGGGTACTAGTTACATGGCAGATGTGTCCAATGTGTCCATGTACTTAGAGCTAGCTACATGGCAGATTAGTACAACATGTCCATATACATGGCACTAGCTACATGGCCAATTAGTCCAACATGTCCGTATACTGAGAGCTAGCTACATGGCAGACAAGTCCAATATGTTCAAATACAAAGAGCTAGTTACATGACAGGTTAGTGCAACATTTCCATATACAGAGTTCTAGCTACATGGCAGGTGTGTATGACGTGTCCATATACTGAGAGGTTGCTACAATGCCGAGTAGCCCAACATGTCCATATAAAGGGTACTAGCTATATGGAAGATGAGTCAAACAAGTCCATATACAGAGAGTTAACTACATGGCAAATATGTTCAACTTGTGTATATATAGGGGACTAGCTCCCTGGCTAATGAGTCCATCATGTCCATATACTGAGAGTTAACTACAGGACAGACGAGTCCAAAATGTCCATATATAGAGAGCTACCTACACGGCAGTGTAATGCTAAATTTCCATATACAGAGTTCTAGCTACATGGCAGATGTGTCCAATATGTCCATATACTGAGAACTACCTACACGGCAGACAAGGCCAATATGTTCATATACAGAGAGCTTCCTACTTGGCAGATCAGTCCAACATATCAATGTGCAGGGAGGAACTACATGGCGGACGAGTCCAAAATGTGAATATACAGAGAGCTTGCTACATGGTAGGTTAGTGCAACATGTCCATATACACAGTTCTAGCAACAAGGCACATTAGTTCATCTTGTCTATATACAGATAGCTAGCTACATGGCAGAGTAGCTCAACATTTCCATATACAGAGTTCTAGCTACATGGCTGAGGTGTCCAACATGTCCACATAATGAGAGATAGTTACATGGCACATAAGTCCAATAAGTTCATATTCAGAGATCTACATCCTCAAGACATCAGTCCAACATATCCATGTACAGAGAGCAAGCTACATAGCAGTCAAGTCCAAAATGTCCATATACGGATAGCTAGCTACATGGAAGTGCAGTGCAACATTTCCATATACAGAGTTCTAGTTACATGACAGACATGTCCAACATGTCCATATACTGAGAGATAGCTACATGGCAGATAACTCCATAATATCCATGCCCAGAGAGCTAGCTACCTGTGAGAAAAGTCCACAATTTCCTTATACAGATAGCTAGCTATGTGGCAGATGGGTTCAAAATGTCCATATAAAGAGGGCTAGCTACATGGCAGGTTAGTGCATCATTTTCATTTACAGAGTTCTAGCTACATTGCAGATGTGTCCATCATGTCTGTATACTGTAATTTAGCAACATGTCAGATGAGTCCAAAATATCCATGCCAAGAGAGCTAGCTACATGGCAGATTTGTCCAAAGTGTCCATATTCTGAGAGCTAGCTACATGGCAGACAATGCCAATATGTTCATATACAGAGAGATAGCTAAATCGCAGGGTAGGCAACATTTCCATATACAAATTTGTAGATACATGGCAGATGTTTCAAACATGTCAATATACTGAGAGCTAGCTACATGTCAGACAAGTGCATTATGTTCATATACAGAGAACTACCTACTTGGCAGATCAGTCCAACATATCCATGTACAGAGAGCTAGCTACATGGCAGAC
>NW_006409001.1:0-13357 GCF_000296735.1 Chrysochloris asiatica | reverse complement strand
GGTTCGAAACTACCAGCTGCTCCGCGGGAGAAAGATGAGGCTTTCTACTCCCATAAAGATTTACACCCTCGGAAACCCTGCACAGGGTCGCTATGGGTCGGAACCGACTCAACGGCACTTAACAACAACAACAACAAGCTACATGGCAGGGTAGTGTAACATTTCCATATACAGAGTTCTACCTTCAAGGCAGATGACTCCAACTTGTCTATATACAGAAATCTAGCTACATGGCTGAGTACTGCCACATATCCTTACACAGAGTTCTAGCCACATGACAGATGTGCCCAATGTGTCCAAATACTGTGAGCCAACTACATGGCAGAGTGGTCCAACATGTCCATATACAGGGTACTAGCTACATGGCACATGAGTCCAACATGTCCATAAACTGAGAGCTAGCTACAAGGCATACTAGTGCAATAAGTTCCTATACACAGAGCTACCTACTTGGCATATCAGTCCGAAATATCCATGTACAGAGAGCTAGGTACATGCCAGACGAGTCCAAAATGTCCATATACAGAGAGCTAGGGGCCGCCCCCAGGCCCCACAACCAAACAGGGAAATCTTTGCAGTTACAAAACCCTTTCACAACATGTTGCAGACCTCCAGAGAGCCACCACAGGGAGTGCTAGATTGGACCTCTGTCCCTCCACCAGAATCGTAGTGACTCCTGAAATGGGCTTACAGGCCATCCCCACTGGAATCTGGGACCTCTCCCTGAAGGATTTTTTGGGCTTATCCTGAGCAGACACCGTAGCGCTCTATCTGGACTAAGTATCACTCCTGGAGTGATTGATTCTGATGATACTGGAGAATTAAAAATATTGGCAAAAACAGAACAGACTACTGTCCCCTTGGCCGCTGGTCAGCGAATAGCACAACTGATTTTACTGCCTCTTGCTGTTAAAAATTATAAATATAAGAAAGAACACAGAGGCACTGGAGGATTTGGCTCTTCTGACACCTACTGGGTGAGGGCTATACAGCAAGAAAAACCTAGATTAACCCTCACAATTGACGGCAGAATTTTTGCTGGAGTTTTAGATACAGGAGCAGATGTTTCAGTAATTTCAGAGAATGATTGGCCCTCAGATTGGCCAGCGCAAGAAACCATCACTAAACTTGTAGGTATCAGACAGTCCCAAAGCCCCAGGCAAAGCAGCAATTTACTGCATTGGCAAGATGATGAGGGACATGAAGTTACTTTTCAACCTTTTGTGGTTTGTGGATTGCCTGTGAAACTCTGGGGCCGTGATGTCTTGGAAAAGATGGGAGCTTTGCTTTTTTGTCCTAATCCCAGAGTAACTCAGATTATGTTAGATCAGAACTTTCCACCCACTGAAGGTTTAGGAAAGAATCAACAAGGAACGCGTTACCCAATAACAATTCAGGCCAAGCAAGATGGTAAGGGCCTTGTGTATTTTCCATAGCGTCCACTGATGTTGCTGCACCCCATGCAGATAAAGTAACCTGGCTGTCCCATAGGCCTGTGTGGGTAGATCAGTGGCCGCTTTCAGAAGAAAAAATCAGGGCAGCTCAGTTGCTAGTGCAGGAGCAACTGACAGCCGGACATATTGAACCTTCTGCTTCCCCTTGGAATTCTCCTATTTTTGTTATTAAAAAGAAATCAGGCAAATGGAGGTTGCTTCAAGACCTCCATAAAGTTAATAACTCCATGGAAACCATGGGGGCTCTACAACCCAGGATTCCTTCTCCCGCAGCAATCCCAATAAATACTTACAAGATCGTCATAAATCTTAAAGATTGCTTCTATACTATTCCCTTGCACCCTTCTGATTGTACAAGATTTGCTTTTAGTGTCCCCTCTACTAACTTTAAAAGCCCAATGGCTCGATTCCAATGGAAAGTTTTGCCTCAAAGTATGGCTAACATCGCCACCTTGTGTCAGAAGATTGTAAATGCAGCTGTTTCTGATGTACGCAAAAATTTCACCTGCTATATCGTTCATTATATGGATGATATCTTGATTGCTGAACCTAGCCATAACCTACTTTTAACTTGTTATCAAGCCCTTCAAGAAGCCCTTCACCAGTGGGGGTTAGTTATCGCTCCTGAAAAGGTGCAGACCAAAGAGCCGTATTTGTATTTAAGTACTCAAATTTTTGCACGGTGTTTTAAGCCTCAAAACATTCAGTTAAGAAAAGACAGCATTAAAATCCTTAATTATTTTCAAAATTACTTGGAGATATTAACTGGATCAGACCTTATCTAAAAATTACTACTGGACAGCTTCAGCCACTGTTTGAAATCCTCAGTGGGAACAGTGATCCATCATCACCCAGGCAGCTTACACCTGCTGCAGAGCAAACACTCAAAGAGTTAGAAAATGAAATCACCAAGTGTGCTCTTACGAGTATTGATTATTCTCAACCCTTTGCTGCTTATATTCTACTCACTGTCTATTCTCCCACTGCAGTGCTTTGGCAAGGGGCTCCCTTACGGTGGATTCATGCTAAATCCACTCCGAAAAAGGTTCTCTTTACTTATCCTGAAGCTGTCCCTCAACTAATTAAGGCTGCTCGAGAAGAAAGTTGTAGATATTTTGGTAAAGATCCTAATACAATTGTTGTACCTTATAGTGCCGCTGAAATTGATTGGCTGTTTCAACAATGTACAGAATGGCAGATTGCCTTAATTGGCTATTTAGGTATTATTGGATCTCAATATCCCAGTAATAAACATTTGCAATTTGCTATTAAACATCAATTTGCATTTCCCTCAGTGGTGAGTAAACAACCCATCCCCGGAGCACCTGTTGTATTTACTGATGGTTCCTCCAAGGGATGTGCCGTGTTTGGCACAGTTAATAACTTCACAGTACTTGAATGTCCTGGTTATTCAGCTCAACAAGCTGAGCTCCTTGCAATTGTCAGTGCTGTACGAGAGTACCCCACCACTCCAATAAATGTATTACTGATAGTTTATACATAGCTAATTCTGTTCCCCTTCTAGAGACTGTTTGTGTAATAAAAACTTCCACCTCAATTGTTCCAAGATCTTTTTCAGCAACTCCAGCTCCTGATACGTCAGCGAGAACAACCCATCTATATAGCCCACATATGTTCTCACAGTAACTTACCTGGTGCCTTAGCCAAAGGCAATGCAGCTGCTGATGCACATCTTTATGTGGCACACTCCAATCTGCAGCATGTTCAGGCTTCGCATCGACTACATCATCTGAACAATCAATCCTTGCACAAGATATTTCATATCCCTCGTGAAGCTGCACGACAAATAGTTTGTGCCTGTCCTGAATGCCCCATTCATCAATCTGTTCCATCTTTTGGGGCTAATCCACGAGGTTTACGCCCCAATGCATTATGGCAAATGGACGTTACACATGTTTCTAGCTTTGGTCGGCTTAAATATGTACATGTCTCTGTAGACAGTTTCTCTGGTCTTATTTGTTGTTCCCCCTTAACAGGAGAGGGAACCACCCAAGTAATAAACCATTGCTTACATGCTTTTGCTGCTATGGGCATACCTTGAAAGCATTAAAATAGATAATGGTACTGGTTATACTAGTGCCCGTTTTGCAGCGTTTTGCAAATTTTTTTCTATCAAACACACCATGGGCATTCCTTACAATCCACAGGGTCAAGGCATTGTAGAATGCACACATGCCATTATAAAGTCTTATCTTGAAAAAATAAAGAAGGGGGAATCCTACCCCCACACACTGCAAAATTATATAAATCATGTTACTTTCGTTCTGAATTTTCTTTTAACTAATGCCTCCGGCCTTATGGCTGCAGATAGGCATGACAACCGGGAGCCAAGTGCCCCCAAACCTATGGTAAAGTGGAAAGATGCCTTAACAGGCACATGGAAAGGGCCCGATCCTGTTCTTATATGAGGACGAGGCTATGTTGGTGTTTTCCCACAGGATGAACCCGGTCCTCGTTGGATTCCAGAGCGCCTTGTACGGCATGTGGATGACTCAGGCAGAAATCCATCAGGCCGTGGTCCCACATCCCCCACTGGCGAGACCAGTATCCTGGAAGGAACAGACTCAGTCACCACTTCCAATTTACGTGAATGACATGGAGATTGGCTTGAACCTTCCCTCAGCGGAACATCTTCAACGAGAAACTAAATTTTTTAACTACAGCGGAGCCAGGTACACTAAGCCGATTTGCTACACCAACAACGTCACCAGCTTGTTGTATGCACCTTTTTATAATATCATCAACATGACACAGCGCCTGGCCTGCCCTCGTTCCCAGAGTTACCATTACTACATCAATGACTCTTACTCTTTAGTTCTTTTTCTCTCTGTACCCTATGTTTTTCTTCTGTTCTTCTCTCGGTAGAGAACTCCACATCATCAGGAGGATATGAGAAGTTTCATTAAAATTGCACTGGGTGCAACCTCATCTCATGGGTCGAAGCCTTAGCGCCTAACATGACTCTTGCAGTCCTAAAAAGACCAGCCTATATATTGCTGCCGGTAAACATCTCCCAAGAGTGGTATGATGATGCCGGCCTACAACTTGTTAATGAATTTACCGCCTTACTTTCTAGAACCAGATGGGGCCTCGGTCTCATTGTAGTAGGTACGATGTCCCTCATATCACTGCTCGTTTCTCTCATCACCACTGCAGTTGCCCTTACACAAGAAATTCCAACTGCGGACACTGTCAACAAACTGATGGACAATGTTACCTACAACTGGGACCGGCAAGAAAAAATTGATCTTGCCATTGAACATGGCTTGAATGGACTCTATAACACTATTAACATACACGGGGATACCTTGGAGCACGTTGTGGTCTGGCAACGCCTTGCGTGCCATGCTGATTACCGCTCCATTTATGTGACTAAACTTGTGTACAATGCCTCGCCCTTCCCTTGGGCCCTAGTGCAGGCTCACCTGCATGGGATGTGGATTTCTGAGAATATAAACCAAGAATGGAATAAGTTACATGCACAAATAATTGTTATGATTATGCTCCCCGCCTTGACAGCAAACCTGCTGCTTAGCTAAGCAACTTCTATATGATCTTAAAAAATTTGCTCCCTACTACACCCTCTTTTTCTCAATTGCGGGGTCCCATTCTAGCTATTAGCATACTTGTCATCTTTGCTTGTCTTCTTCTTCCCTGCCTTCTTCAGATGGCGGTCAACCAATATAAGATGATGAGGAGCCGTCTCACAGCCTCCAACTAAAGACACTCCCCCGACACATGCAGGACGTGTAGCCTAAGACGGGTAAGGATTGGTGGACACCAGTCAACCTAAGACAGAGCCATTGCCTTAAGCTGCAATTAGTTTCCATGATGGGTAAGACTGGTGACTCGCACTGACCACCTAAGACAGGCAACATCCCTTAAATAATTAAGGAAAGGTGTGCAACATTTCCATATACAGAGTTCTACCTGCAAGGCAGATGAGTCCCACTTGTCTATAAACAGAGAGATAACCACATGGGAGGGTATTGTATCATTTCCATATAGAGAGTTCCATCTACATGGCAGATATGTCGAACGTGTCCATATACTTAGAGCTAGCTACATGGCATAGAAGCCCAATATGTTCATATACAGAGAGCTAGCTACATGTCTGGGTAGTGCAACATTTACATATACAGAGTTATAGCTAAATGGCAGATGTGTCCAACGTTTCCATATACTGAGAGCTAGATACATGGCAGAGTAGTCCAACATGTCCATATACAGGGAAATAGCTACATGGCAGATGAGTCTAACATTTCCATATACTGAGAGCTAGCTACATGGCAGAAAAGTGCATTATGTTCATATACAGAGGGCTAACTACTTGTCAGATCAGTCCAACATATCCAAATACATAGAGCTAGTAACAAGGCAGATGACTCCAACTTGTCTATATACCGAAAGCTAGCTACATGTCAGATTAGTGCAACATTTCTATATACAGAGTTTATACGTGTCCATATTGTTAGAGCTAGCTACATGGCAGACAAGTTCAATAGGTTCATATACAGAGACCTAGCTACATGGCAGGTTAGTGATACATTTCCATATACAGGTTCTAGCTACATGGGAAATGTGTCCAACTTGTCCAGAAACTGAGAGCTAGCTACATGACATAGTAGTCCAACATGTCCATATACAAGGTACCAGCTACATGGTAGATGAGTCCAACATGTGCATATACTGAGAGTTAACTACATGGAAAATGAGTCCAACATGTGTATATACAGAGGACTAACTCTGTGGCTAATGAGTCCAATATGTTCATATACTGGGAACTAGCTATATGGTAGAAAAGTCCTATATGTTCATATACAGAGAGCTAGCTAGATGGCAGGGTAGTGCAACATATCCTTATACAGAGTTCTAGCTACATGGCAGATGTGTCCAACATAGCCATGTACAGAAAGCTAGCTACATGGCAGAGAACTCCATAATGTCCATATAAAGGGAGCTAGCTACATAGCAGGGTCGTGTAACATTTACATATACAGAGTTCTAGCTACATGGCAGATGTGTCCAACGAGTCCATATACAGAGAGCTAGGTTCACGGCAGACAAGTCCAATATGTTCATATACAGGGAGACAGCTACATGGAACGGTAGTACTAATTTCCATATACAGAGATCTAGCTACATGGCAGATGAGTCCAACGTGTCCATATACTGAGAGATAGCTACATGACAATCAGTTCAAAATATCCATGCACAGAGAGCTAGCTACATGTGAGACAAGTCCAAAATGTCCATTTACAGAGAGCTAGCTACATGGCAGAGTAGTGAATCATTTCCGTATACAGAGATCCAGCTACATGGCAGATGAGTCCAAAGTGTTCACATACTGAGAGCTAACTACATGGCAAAGTAATCCAACATGTCCATATACAGAGTTCTAGCTACATGGCAGATGTGGAAAACGTGTCCATTTACAGAGAGCTGGCTTCATGACAGACAAGTTCAATATGTTCATATACAGAGAGGTATCTATGTGGCAGATCAGTCCAACATATCCATGTATAGAATTCTAGCTACATGGCAGATATGTCTATCGTGTCCATATACAGAAAGAAAAGAGTTTCCTAAATCATGATGCCCTTAGAGAAACGGTCACATAAGTGTAAGACAAGCTCAGGTTTCATTCTTTCAACTGTCCTTCTGTGTTAGTTAATTCTTTGAAATCAGATGCTAGGAAAGTGTTTTATTCAAATTGTATTGAGTCCTATGAGGCAAGCAAAAGACATTGTTTGTAGATTCCTGCCGAACAGCACATTTCACATTGTTCAACTTCCATCTAAAAAGGACCCTAATTTCAATTTAGGAATCAATTCCTTTGTGTGAAACTGAAAACCTGCTTGGTACGAAAAGCCAATGAAGTGTCCTTTTGAAAGAGCCAGGAACGTTGTAAATGATAGAATGATGTTGCCATCAAGAAACTGGCTAACACATAGTTTCTGACACGGCTAAAAGCTTCTTTGGACAGCAAAACACTGTAACATGTTACTATTTCTATCCTGCCATTACAGAAAGAAAGTAGTTTCCTAAATCATGATGCCCTTAGAGAAACGGTCACATAAGTGTAAGACAAGCTCAGGTTTCATTCTTTCAACTGTCCTTCTGTGTTAGTTAATTCTTTGAAATCAGATGCTAGGAAAGTGTTTTATTCAAAGAGTAATGAGTCCTATGAGGCAAGCAAAAGACATGGTTTGTAGATTACTGCCGAACAGCATATTTCACGTTGTTCTCCTTCCATCAAAAAAGGACACTAATTTCAATTTAGGAATCAATTCCTTTGTGTGAAACTGAAAAATCCCTTGGTATGAAAAGCCTATGACATGGTCTTTTGAAAGAGCCAGAAACGTTGTAACATATAGAATGATGTTGCCATCAAGAAACTGGATAACACATAGTTTCTGACACGGTTAAAAGCTTCTTTGGACAGCAAAACACTGTAACATGGTACTATTTCTATCCTGCAATTACAGAAAGAAAAGAGATTCCTAAATCATAATGCCCTTAGAGAAATGATCAATTTATTGTTAGACAAGTTTAGGTTTCATTCCTGTATATGAAAATGCTTTCCCTGTTGAATCGTTTGTATCTTTCAACTGTCCTTCTAAGTTAGTTAATTCTTTGAAATCAGATGCTAAGAAAGTGTTTTATTCAAAGAGTAAAGTGTCCTATAAGGCAAGCAAAAGACATTGTTTGTAGATTCCTGCCAAACAGCACTTTTCACATTGTTCGGCTTCCATCTAAAAAGGACCCTAATTTCAATTTAGGAATCAATTCCTTTGTGTGAAACTGAAAACCTGCTTGGTACGAAAAGCCTATGAAGTGTTGTTTTGAAAGGGCCAGGAACGTTGTAACTGATAGAATGATGATGCCATCAAGAAACTGGCTAACACATAGTTTCTGACACGGTTAAAAGCTTCTTTGGACAGCAAAACACTGTAACATGTTAATATTTCTATCCTGCCATTACAGAAAGAAAAGAGTTTCCTAAATCATGATGCCCTTAGAGAAATGATCCCTTTAGTGTTACACAAGCTTAGGTTTCATTCCTGTATATGAAAATGCTTTCCCTGTTGAAGCATGTGTATCTTTCAACTTTCCTTCAAAGTTAGTTAATTCTTTGGAATCAGATGCTAAGAAAGTGTTTTATTCAAAGACTAAAGAGTCCTATAAAGCAAGCAAAAGACATTGTAGATTCCTGCCGAACAACACATTTTACATTGTTCGCCTTCCATCTAAAAAGGACACTAATTTCAATTTAGGAATCAATTCCTTTGTGGGAAACTGAAAACTCGCTTGGTATGAAAAGCCTATGAAGCAGTCTTTTGAAAGAGCCAGGAACGTTGTAAATGATAGAATGATGTTGCCATCAACACACTGGCTAACACATAGTTTCTGACACGTCTAAAAGCTTCTTTGGACAGCAAAACAATGTAACATGTTACTATTTGTATGCTGACATTAAAGAAAGAAAAGAGTTTCCTAAATCATGATGCCCTTAGAGAAACGCTCCCATTACTGTTAGACAAGCTTAGGTTTCATTTCTGTATATGAAAATGGTTTCCCTGTTGAATGGTGTTTATCTTTCAACTGTCCTTCTAAGTTAGTTAATTCTTTGAAACCAGACACTAAGAAAGTGTTTTATTCAAATTGTATAGAGTACTATAAGGCAAGCAAAATACATTGTTTATAGATTCCTGCCGAACAGCACATTTCACATTGTTCAACTTCCATCTAAAAAGGACCCTAATCTCAATTTAGGTATCAATTCCTTTGTGTGAAACTGAAAACCTGCTTGGTACGAAAAGCCAATGAAGTGTCCTTTTGAAAGAGCCAGGAACGTTGTAACTGATAGAATGATGTTGCCATGAAGAAACTGGCTAACACATAATTTCTGACACGGCTAAAAGCTTCTTTGGAAAGAACAAAACTGTAACATGTTACTATTTCTATCCTGCCATTACAGAAAGAAAGTAGTTTCCTAAATCATGATGCCCTTAGAGAAAAGGTCACATTAGTGTAAGACAAGCTCAGGTTTCATTCCTGTATATCAAAATGCTTTGACTGTTGAATCATGTGTATCTTTCAACTGTGTTTCTAAGTTAGTTAATTCTTTGAAATCAGATGCTAGGAAAGTGTTTTATTCAAAGTGTAAAGAGTCCTTTAAGGCAAGCAAAAGACATTGTTTGTAGATTCCTACCGATCAGTACATTTCACATAGTTCAACTTCCATCTAAAAAGGACACTAATTTCAATTTATGAATCAATTCCTTTGTGGGAAACTGAAAACTTGCTTGGTATGAAAAGCCTATGAAGTGGTCTTTTGAAAGAGCCAGGAACCTTGTAACTTACAGAATGATGTTGCCATGAAGAAACTGGCTAGCACATAATTTCTGACACGGCTAAAAGCTTCTTTGGAAAGAACAAAACTGTAACATGTTACTATTTCTATCCTGCCAATACAGAAAGAAGAGAGTTACCTAAATCACGATGCCCTCAGAGTAATGATCCCATTAGTGTAAGACAAGCTTAGGTTTCATTCCGGTATACGAAAATGCTTTCCTTGTTGAATCGTGTGTAACTTTCAACTGTCCTTCTAAGTTAGTTATTTCTTTGAAATCAGATGCTAGGAGAGTGTTTTATTCAAAGAGTAAAGAGTCCTAAAAGGCAAGCAAAAGACATTGTTTGTAGATTCCTGCCTAACAGCACATTTCACATTGTTCGCCTTCCAACTAAAAAGAACACTAATTTCAATTTAGGAATAAATTCCTTTGTGTGAAACTGAAAACTCGCTTGGTATGAAATGCCTATGAGGTGTTGTTTTGAAAGAGCGAGGAACGTTGTAACTGATAGAATGATGATGCCATCAAGAAACTGGCTAACACATAATTTCTGACACGGCTAAAAGCTTCTTTGGACAGCAAAACACTGTAACATGTTAATATTTCTATCCTGCCATTACAGAAAGAAAAGAGTTTCCTAAATCATGATGCCCTTAGAGAATTGATCCCATTAGTGTTAGACAAGCTTAGGTTTCATTCCTGTATATGAAAATGCTTTCGCTGTTGAATCGTGTGTATCTTTCAACTGTCCTTCTAAGTTAGTTAATTCTTTGAAATCAGATGCTAGGAAAATGTTTTATTCAAAGAGTAAAGAGTCCTATAATGCAAGCAAAAGACATTGTTTGTAGATTCCTGCCGAACAGCACATTTCACATTGTTCTCCTTCCATCTAAAAAGGACACTAATTTAAATTTAGCAATCAATTCCTTTGTGGGAAACTGAAAACTCGCTTGGCATGAAAAGCCTATGAAGCAGTCTTTTGAAAGAGCCAGGAACGTTATAACTGATAGAATGATGTTGCCATCAACACACTGGCTAACACATAGTTTCTGACACGTCTAAAAGCTTCTTTGGACAGCAAAACAATGTAACATGTTACTATTTGTATGCTTCCAATAACGAAAGAAAAGAGTTTCCTAAATCACGATGCCCTTAGAGAAACGCTCCCATTAGTGTTAGTCAAGCTTAGGTTTCATTCCTGTATATGAAAATGGTTTCCCTGTTGAATGGTGTTTATCTTTCAACTGTCCTTCTAAGTTAGTTAATTCTTTGAAACCAGACACTAAGAAAGTGTTTTATTCAAATTGTATAGAGTACTATAAGGCAAGCAAAATACATTGTTTATAGATTCCTGCCGAACAGCACATTTCACATTGTTCAACTTCCATCTAAAAAGGACCCTAATCTCAATTTAGGTATCAATTCCTTTGTGTGAAACTGAAAACCTGCTTGGTACGAAAAGCCAATGAAGTGTCCTTTTGAAAGAGCCAGGAACGTTGTAACTGATAGAATGATGTTGCCATGAAGAAACTGGCTAAGACATAGTTTCTGACACGGCTTAAAGCTTCTTTGGACAGCAAAACACTGTAACATGTTACTATTTCTATCCTGCCATTACAGAAAGAAAGTAGTTTCCTAAATCATGATGCCCTTAGAGAAACGGTCACATAAGTGTAAGACAAGCTCAGGTTTCATTCTTTCAACTGTCCTTCTGTGTTAGTTAATTCTTTGAAATCAGATGCTAGGAAAGTGTTTTACTCAAATTGTATAGAGTCCTATAAGGCAAGCAAAAGACATTGTTTGTAGATTCCTGCCGAACAGCACATTTCACATTGTTCAACTTCCATCTAAAAAGGACCCTAATTTCAATTTAGGTATCAATTCCTTTGTGTGAAACTGAAAACCTGCTTGGTACGAAAAGCCAATGAAGTGTCCTTTTGAAAGAGCCAGGAACGTTGTAACTGATAGAATGATGTTGCCATGAAGAAACTGGCTAACACATAATTTCTGACACGGCTAAAAGCTTCTTTGGAAAGAACAAAACTGTAACATGTTACTATTTCTATCCTGCCATTACAGAAAGAAAGTAGTTTCCTAAATCATGATGCCCTTAGAGAAAAGGTCACATTAGTGTAAGACAAGCTCAGGTTTCATTCCTGTATATCAAAATGCTTTGACTGTTGAATCATGTGTATCTTTCAACTGTGTTTCTAAGTTAGTTAATTCTTTGAAATCAGATGCTAGGAAAGTGTTTTATTCAAAGTGTAAAGAGTCCTTTAAGGCAAGCAAAAGACATTGTTTGTAGATTCCTACCGATCAGTACATTTCACATAGTTCAACTTCCATCTAAAAAGGACACTAATTTCAATTTATGAATCAATTCCTTTGTGGGAAACTGAAAACTTGCTTGGTATGAAAAGCCTATGAAGTGGTCTTTTGAAAGAGCCAGGAACCTTGTAACTTACAGAATGATGTTGCCATGAAGAAACTGGCTAACACATAGTTTCTGACACGGCTAAAAGCTTCTTTGGACAGCACAACACTGTAACACGTTACTATTTCTATCCTGCCATTACAGAAAGAAAATAGTTTCCAAAATCAAGATGCCGATAGAGAAACAGTCCCATTAGTGTAAAACAAGCTTAGGTTTCATTCCTGTATATGAAAATGCTTTTCTTTTTGAATCGTGTGTATCTTTCCACTGTCCTTCTAAGCTAGATATTCTTTGAAATCAGATGCTAGGAGAGTGTTGTATTCAAACAGTGAAGATTCCTATAAGGCAAGCAAAAGACGTCGTTTGTAGATTCCTGCCAAACAGCACATTTCACATTGTTCAACTTCCATCAAAAAAAGGACACTAATTTCAATTTAGGAATGAATTCCTTTTTGTGTATCTTAATACCTGCTTGGTACGAAAAGCCTATGAAGTGGTCTTTTGAAAGAGCCAGGAACCTTGTAACTGATAGAATGATGTTGCCATGAAGAAACTGGCTAAGACATAGTTTCTGACACGGCTAACAGCTTCTTTGGACAGCAAAACACTGTAACAGATTACTATTTCTATCCTGCCATTACAGAAAGAAAATAGTTTCCTAAATCATGATGCCCTTAGAGAAACGGTCCCATTAGTGTAAGACAAGCTTAGGTTTCATTCCTGTATATGAAAATGCTTTGACTGTTGAATCATGTGTATCTTTCAACTGTCCTTCTAAATTAGTTAATTCTTTGAAATCAGATGCTAGGGAAGTGTTTTACTCAAAGTGTAAAGAGTCCTATAAGGCAAGCAAAAGACATTGTTTGTAGATTTGTTTGATGATGCCCTTAGAGAAACGGTCACAGTGTTTTGCTGTCCAAAGAAGCTGTTAGCCGTGTCAGACCATTTCATATACTTTTCATAATAAGCGAGATTTCAATTTCACAAAAAGCAATTCAATTTGCAAGTGAAATCGGTAGGCTTCTTAGCAAAAAGGCTATAAACCCTAATTCTGATACACACCAGGAATCTTTAAACACTGTTTCTTGGGT
>NW_006409000.1:1074383-1075124 GCF_000296735.1 Chrysochloris asiatica | reverse complement strand
ACAATTTGATGAACTTGACCTACACCTATGGATGCAGTAACTCAAAAGAGGGAACAAATCCTTACAGCAAGAATCATTGCCACCCCCTCCACATACAGAGTAGACAGGGATGGGCAACTTGGACATTGGCTACCCAAAATAGGGGTGGGGGGGAGCTACAAAGGCAAGAAGTGACTAGCTTATAAGCTTTCAAGAGGGAACCTAGAGTCAGGGGACATGGAGGAAGGCAGAATCTGCAGTGAGTACTATCCAATCTGTCTAGGCGGAGCTGATGAAATGAAATGCAGATGGGTCTTTTGTGATACAATAATGAATAATTGTTATAAGGACTGATTGTGAGGGTTGGAAATGTAAAGGTGGACGTTTTATAGCAAGGATGGGGGTGATTAACTTTCCAGTCTAGGAGTGGAGGTCCCTAGGACCATCAGCGGAGAAGAGCCGAGAGCGGGACCCTACCCAGAGAAGCAGCAATGCCTGAGATGAAGGCAGAGACGGTGACATGGAGAGATGGAGCAGCTGGGGACTTTAGATCCAGAGAGGGAGAGTGACTGTGTGCTGAAGACTGGAGGGGTGGGTAGTATAGGGGGCAGGTTTGCTGCGTATACCCTTTGGTTGGTTGATGATGCATGGAGGGGATTGGAACCATGGCAATGAAACAATATACAATAGAATGAATGTAAAGCTAATGTTCTCCCATGTAAACTATCATATAATTCACAATAAAACATTAAAAAATAAAAG
>NW_006409000.1:1070059-1070769 GCF_000296735.1 Chrysochloris asiatica | reverse complement strand
GGAATGGATTTAAAAGTACTTTTAATGGATATATATGGTTAATAACAAAATCCCTGAAATATTTTAAACTTCTTAAAGACTTGAAACACTAAAATGGATGTTTATCTTGCAGGGTTCTAGATGGGGAAATAAAGTCAGGTAACATATCTTAAGTCTGTTGGAATGTGTTCCTGATACTAAAAGAAGTATTTGAAACGTGGAAAAAACAGTCAAACTCATCCTGAAAATATACTATGTAGCAATTTGCTGAAGTTAGATGTGATTTTTTAAAAACTATATTGTGCCAAATCTTGTCTTTATATGAATACAAAATATGTCTATAATAGCAAAGAATTAAATCATTACAAAAGATGCCAGACTACTTTTGTTAAGAGAAATAGCATATCATTATTCTTCTATTAAAATTAACAATCTGTAGGAAATTTGCTTAAATAAAAATGTCAATTTCACTTTACTTAGGTGTTGTTTTAGTGACACTGAGTTAAGGTTGACTCATAGCGATCACATATAGGGTTTCTGAGGAGCTGCTGGAGGATTTGAACCACAGACCTTGCAGTTCAAACCAACAGTCCTTTGCTTATCCTGTAGAGCCACACCAGGACTCCTTACTTATATAGAAATCAGAATTAAGATTGAGGCTTTAAGAGACTTCTTTCTATCCAAAATATGGCTAGACCTCTTTCCTTTTATGACCTCTTTCCATCTGAACA
>NW_006409000.1:1067674-1069023 GCF_000296735.1 Chrysochloris asiatica | reverse complement strand
ATTGGTGGAAAATAGAAGATTAAACACCAGATTTAGAGAGAAGGTTGTAAGTCTCCCTGGAAGGGGGCAAGGAGATTGAGAGTGTAAAATTGAAGTAAGATTTGAGATAAGGTCAATATCCTCAGTGTTTGCTAAAAAAAAGTCCACTTAAATTTGAATAACTACCAAACCAAACAAAATGAAACAGAATAATTTGTTATGGAGATGAGATTAGATAAACTATTTAAGAATAAATCCATTGTTTATCAATTGACTAGGAAACAACAAATGCCTCTGACTGTAACATGTAAGTACTTAGGGATCTTACTCAATTTTATAAAGAGAAGATCAACAAAGAAACTGGCTAGATTGAAAAAGCATTTGAAGGTTAAGATAGTCTCTAGGAGTTTCTGTCTCAGTCATCACTATCACTGAACTTTTCTACCTTTAAGGGTTTGTAATATCTAAATTCAAATTGTTCCATCTCTAAAGCTACTCAGTGACTTTTAGACCACCATCATGATGCAGTTCCTTTTTTCTGTCACCTCATACCATCATCTATGACACAGCAGAGTGCACAGAGCACAAGCCTGAAGCTTTCATTATAGGGCACCTGAAGCCCTACATGGTGACATATTTTAAAAAACTTGACAATTATTTTAACTAGATATGTTTGTAGCTGTCAGACTTCAATCTACATGGTTCACAGAGGCTCAATTTCTGTTTTATATTAATAGCCTACTGAACAAATATACTATGCCAGAGTATATATGTGTGTATATACATATATATTTCAATAACCTCACGGTTGCCCTGAGTACCCCATGAAAAAATGTTTGTATTATCTTGCCTGTTTGCATTTCAAAACTAAAAGAATGCATTGATTTTTGAGATAATTATGGGAATATATAGGACTTATCCTCTTTCTTGGATATGACTTTTAGAATTAACAGGTTCATTAGATGTCTCAAGGGGAGTTTTCATGTTTAAGGACAGAAAAAGAATGGTGTGGAATATGCAACTGACTATCAAAAATGATATAAAATATGTGGATGAAAATTGATAATTGTATTAAAATGTCTAAAGGTACAATGTACAAAAAAAAACTGTCTATTAAACATTCTGATAAGCCATAATTTTCAAGTCTCCTTAATATTTTAAGACTTTTAATTGTCTCTTCATTATACAGCATTTGTATTAGTAAGTGATTGTGCCAAATGAAACACAAGGCTAAATCAAAAAGTATTGCCACCAGGGTTCCAGTTCATGCATGGATTTATTCCAAACAAAACATACTCAAACATGTCTCTGTGATCAGTGGATAGCTAACAACAAATTCTTAGTCTTGTTGTTGATAAGTGCAGTTGAGT
>NW_006409000.1:1062189-1066016 GCF_000296735.1 Chrysochloris asiatica | reverse complement strand
GTGATTGCATATCAGAGACATTTAAATTTTTTATAGCATGTATAGCATTCCTATGCCACACATTTTGTTAATTTCATATTGTAGGGAAAGAACTGTATATGATAGATGCATAATAGCAAATGCCACAAAATAGTTTGAATATGTAAATAAGAGGAACAGATTGGTCAAAACATCTGGACAAGACAAAAAAGTGTGTAGAAAATTCTACTATAGCTATGACAACTCAGATCATGTTGACTGTCGTTGCTGTTGCCATTGCCACCAAGTGAATTTCAACTCATGGTAATCCAATGTATTTATTAAGCAGAAGAACTGTTCCCTACATATTAATAATAATAATAATAATAAAACAATAACCATTACCAATAAGAAACAATCAACTTTATCAAAACACGTCCCAAAACAGAAGAGAGCAGCTGATGCAAATGAGCTGGAAACAGACAAAAGCTTTATAGCGGAGGAGGAGCAGGTTTTGGATATGCCTGAGAGGGAATTCAGAAGGATGATATGTAAACAAATTCAAATAATTCGAAAAAGGGTAGAGGAAAATAAGGAAGAAGTAAGCAGAGTACTGCAGGAACAAACAAATAGGATTAAAACAGCATTGGAAACAATTCAAAACCTACAAAAAGATGTCCAGACGATCAATAATAAGATATCAGAAACAGACAATAGGCTGAAAGGGGAAAGGAGCAGGCTAGAAGAGATGGAAGCCAGAACTAGCAAACTGGAAGACAAATCTCTTAATACTGCCAAGGTAGAGGAGCAAGCAGCTAAAAGGATAAAACAATCTGAAGAGAGTCTAAGATTCAAGCTGGATAACATGAAGAGGAATAATGTAAGAATTACTGGCATTCCGGAACAAGAAGAAGCAGAGAAGTCCACAGAAGACATAGTTGAAGAGCTTCTGGAAGAAAATTTCCCTAACATCTTGAAAGATGAGAAGATAAATATTCAAGAAGCCCAACGTACTCCAGGAAGGACAGACCCCAATACAAACTCTCCAAGACATATAATAATCAAGCTCTCCAAAATCAAAGAAAAGGAAAGAATATTAAAAGTGGCCAGAGAGAAGAGAAATGTAACTTATAAAGGCAAGCAAGTAAGATTAAGCTCTGACAATTCAGAAAGAGAAATGAAACTTATAAAGGCAAGCAAGTAAGATTAACCTCTGACAATTCAGAACAAACAATGCAGGCGAGAAGGCAATGGAGAGACATACACAAAGATTTGCAAGAAAAAAACTGTCAACCAAGAATTGTCTATCCAGCAAAACTATCAATCAAATATGATTGTTTGATCAAAACATTCCAGGATAAGCAGAATTTGAGATATTTTACCAAAACCAACCCAGCACTTCAAAACATCCTAAAGGGAGTTCTGTGGACAGAGAACCAACAAGAACAGACAACAAACAGAGATTGACAGGTATGGCAACACCACCTGGAACACAGCCAACAGATAGCAGAGTCTAGAACAGAACGAGACCACAATGACAAACCCAAAAGAATGGGGAGAACAACTGAAGGCCAAAAAAATATCAACGTCAAAGAAGGGACAAATGCAGCAATGGAATCCCAGACGGTGAGGATGCCAGGTAAATTACAGGTTACAATGCAGTATCCTAAAGGCAGAGTAACTTAGTAGACTACAAGGTAACCCCAAAGAAAGCTAACACTCCACAACATATCATAAAAACAAATTCCCAAGCAGAACAAGCAAACAGAGAAACTAGGAGGAAATCGACCAGAAACAACTCAAAGGACATAAAGCCAACACAAGAAAGAAAGCAGAACCAAAGAATGAACAGCACCGCCAAAGAAGTAACATAATGACAGTAATCAATTCATACTTATCAATGATTACATTGAATGTCAATGGATCGAATGCACCAGGGAAGATACAAAGAGTGGCAGAATGGATAAGAAAACAAGATCCATCAATAAGCTGCCTGCAAGAGACACACCTTACACACAAAGACAAAAACAAACTAAAAGTTAAAGGATGGAAAAAAATTTACCAAGCCAACTACAACAACAGACAAGCAGGAGTCATGATACTAATCTCCAACAAAGTAAATTTTAAGATAAGAACCAGCATAAGAGACAAAGAAGGACACTATTACATGATCAAAGGGTCAATTGAGCAAGACGGCATAACTATAATAAACATATATACTCCCAACGAAAGAGCACCAAGATACATGAAGCAAACCTTAATGGAATTGAAGAAGGAAATAGATAAATCCACAATTATAGTGGGAGATTTCAACATACCACTCTAGAAAATGGATAGAGCAACCAGAAAGAAACTCGACAATGCCACAGAGGAACTTAATAACACAATCAACCAACTTGACCTCATAGATGTATACAGAGCATAATATCTAAAAACAGCACAATACACATTCTTCTCCAGTGCGCATGGAACATTTTCCAGAATTGACCACGTATTAGTTCACAAAGCAAGCCTCCATAAATTCACAACCATCAAAATTCTTCAGAGCATCTTCTCAGACCACAATGCTACAAAACTAGAAATCACAATAAGAAGGCCAAAACAATAAAGTCAAATATATGGAAAATGAACAACACCTGCTGAAAAGCGACTGAGTAAGAGAAGAAATTAAACGTGAATTCACAATGTTCCTGGAAATGAGAATGAAAACACAACATACCAAAATCTTTGGGACACGGCGAAAGCAGGCCTGAGAGGACAATTTATTGCGATAAATGCACACATCCAAAAAGAGGAAAGAGCCAAAATCAACACATTAACACAGAATCTTCAACAATTAGAAGCAGACCAGCATAGGAGGAAACCTACAGTCACCTAAAGAAGGGAAATGATAAAGATAAGAGCAGAAATAAATGAGATGGAAAACCGAAAAACTATAGAAAGAATCAACAAGACAAGAATCTTATTCTTTGAAAGGATTAATAAAATTGACAAACCATTGACAAAACCAACTAAAGAAAAGAGAGAGAGGACACAAATAAATCGCATTAGAAACCACACAGGGGAAGTCACAACAGAACCAAATGAAATAAAAAAGATAACAGAATACTACGAAGAAGTACTCCAACAAATTTGAAAATTTGGACAAGATGGATATATTTCTAGAAAAAACACTCTGGTAGTGTAGTGGATACGAATCAGGCTGCAAGCCTCAAGATCAGCAGTTCGAAACTACCAGCCACTATGCAGGAGAAAGATGAGGCGGTCTGCTCCTGAAAAGATTTACAGCCTCAGAAACCCAGTGTAGGTTCGCTATGAGTCAGAACCAACACCACAGCACATAACACCACCAACAACAACCTAAACTTACTCGGACTGAAGTAGAAAATTTGAACAAACCCATAACTAAAGAAGAAATTGACCAGGTCATCAAAAAACTCCTGACCAACAAAAGCCCAGGCCCAGATGACTTCATGGCTGAGTTCTACCAAACATTCAGAGAAGAACTGTCACCAATTCTACTCAAATTATTCCAGAACATAAAAGAGGATGGAAAACTCCCTAAGACTTTCTAAGAAGCAAGCATAACCCTCATACCAAAACCAGGGAAGGATATCAATAAGAAAGAAAATTATAGACCAATATCCCTCATGAACATAGATGCAAAAGCCCTCAACAGAATCCTAGCCAACAAAATCCAACAGCACTTCAAAAAAATAATATATCATGACCAAGTCCATTTCAGAAAAGGGATGCAAGGATGGTTCAACATTAGAAAAATGATCAGCATAATCCATCATATAAATAAGGAAAAGAAAAAGAACCACATCATCACATTGATTGATGCAGAAAAGGCATTTGACAAAATC
>NW_006409000.1:1057232-1058867 GCF_000296735.1 Chrysochloris asiatica | reverse complement strand
TGGCGGCGATGTGGAGAGACTGGGACACTCCTGCATTGCTGGTGGGACTGCAAAATGGTCCAACCTCTCTGGAAAGCAGTATGATGTTTCCTCAGAAGGCTGAAAATAGAAATACCATACGATCCAGGAATTCCTCTACTTGGTATTTACCCACAAGAAAAGCAAGCCACAACATGGGAAGATATATTCACACCAATGTTCATAGCTGCACTATATACAATAGCAAAAAGATGTAGACAGCCAAAGTGCCCATCAACTGAAGAATGGATACACAAACTGTGGTACATACACACAATGGAGTATTATGCTACCTTGAAAAATAATAAGGAAGCTGCATGCCACTACCTAACATGGATGAACCTTAAGGGCATTATGTTGAGTGAAATTAGTCACAAAAGGAAAAATACTGCGTAAGACCACTACTTTAAAAGACTAAGAAAATGAATCCATACTAATCCACTAAAGTGGATTTTTAGCTGGTTGCTAGGACGTAGGGGTAGGGTTAGGGGCGGGAGGGGAAGGTGGCGTTAAGGACAGGGAATAGACACAGAATATTTTGGGTATTGGGAAGGGGGGTAATATACAAGTAGGGAGAGGGGAATGGAAGAACAAAGCAGATGGGAGAACAATTAGATAGGTACGAATTGGCTAAATGGGACAGAGGTAAAAAAATGATGTAGGCACAGCTTCAGAATAATAGGGCTCTGGGATACAGACACTGAGACATGGTTGGAATGGGGAAAACGAGGGAATAATGTTAAGATGCTTGGCTGTCCCTTGAACCTTGGTTATCTGTGCATTATATTATTAAACAGACACTGGAGGCAGAGAGAAAGGAATAGCCAGAAACATCACCATAGAAAGCTGTTAAGTCCATCTTCTGCCTGTAACTGATTGGAATACCTAAAATGGGGCTACAATGTGTTCAGTGAAGGAGGTTTCCTGAGGACCCTCTGCAATACATAAGACTACAGGGGGAAGCCCGAACCACATCAAGACCTTCAGAGACAGGAAATTTTCCACTTGAAAGGACAAGCAGACCAGCCTGGAGCAGCTAGAAAACCAGAAGATACTTCTTGAAAGAAAAGGCCTACAGGAAAAAATACAAAAAAATAAGGGCAGTCTGACTGTTACCACAAGAACAAGCAAGTTGCTTGCCTAGGAGACATCTAGGCAAGTGGTCGGGTCCACTCAGTGCAAATCCTCTTCCAAGACTAAGACGCAATGGAAATACATGCACTGATTTGTGACCACACACAAAAACCATAAAGGGAAGTGACCGAAAAACATCAATGAAGTGGCGATCTTAGCCCTACATCATTCAGCAGACTACTGTGAACCCGGGTGGAGACCTGCTCACCCAGCAGGGAAGCAAGACCTGGGGACTCATGGGCTCAGAGTCAATGACACAGCCACAGAGGACTAGAATGTAGAGCAAAGTGGCCAGCTGATAAGAAGAGGGCGGACAGACGCAAGAACACCCACACTTGCAGATGATACCCACTTGACCTGGCTTCAATGACTGGATGAACAGAGCTCAGCCTGAAAAGAAAGAAGAGGAAAAAAGCGTCATCTGACACAATTTGATAAATGTGACCTACACTTATAAATGCAGTAGCTCAAAAGAGGAAACAA
>NW_006409000.1:1056108-1056567 GCF_000296735.1 Chrysochloris asiatica | reverse complement strand
GCACATGTCCAGAAAAAAGATAAAATATCTGAGACAAATGAACCAGAAGTGGACCTTCTCTCCATGCTGGAAGGAAGGCAGGCCCTTGAAATACTTGAGAAAGAATTAGAATAATGATTATAAAATGTTTCAAAACACTTTACAATGGAGTTGAGAAAAATAAGGAAGAAGTCAGAAAAGCACTATAGGAACAATCAAACAAAATAGATACAGCATTGGTGACATTCCAAAACCTACAGAGAGAGGTCCAAACAATAAACAACAAAATGGCAGAAATAGAAAACTCTTTGAAAGGGCAGAGGAGTGGAATAGATGAGATGGAAGGAAGGATCAGTGAGCTGGAAGAAAAGTCTCTCAATATCACTAAGATAGAAGAACAAACACGAAAAAGGGTAAAAAATTAAGAGGAAGGCCTAAGATTCATGTTGGACAACATGAAGAGGAATAACCTAAGAATTA
>NW_006409000.1:1036513-1038907 GCF_000296735.1 Chrysochloris asiatica | reverse complement strand
GGGATTGGACACAGGAGAGCTTGGGTGCTGGGGAGGGGGGCAATATACAGGGAGGGAGAGGGAAGTGGAGAAGCAGGGCAGATGGGAGAACAATTGGACATGTTTGAGAGGGCCAAATGGGACAGGGATAAAGGACGATATATGCACAGCCTTGGAACTGCAAGGCTCTGAGCTGCAGGGATTGAGTCATGGCTGGAATGGGGGGGTGGGGATCATGTTAAGATGCTTGACTGTTTTTTATTTGTTTGTTTGTTTGTTTGTTTGCCCATCTAGAGATTTTTATTCAGGTTGAGGAAGGTAACCTCTGCCGGAGAGAGAAGGCAGGAGGCAGAAGGGAAGAGAAGAAGAAGAAGAGGAGTAGAGAGAGAAGAGGGTAGAAATAAGAGGAAGAGGAGAAGAGTTGTTTGTTTTTTTAATCTTGGTTTCCCTTGCATTATAATACAGAGTAGACACAGGAGAGGGAGAGAAAGGAATTGTCAGAAACATCACACTAGAAGGCTTGTAAATTTGTCTTCTGCCTATGACTGATTGGAATACCTAAAATAGGGCTACGGCGTACCCAGTGAACGAGGCTTCCTACAGAGCCTCTGCAATACACAAAACTACAGGTAGAAACCAGAAACAGATCCAGATCTCCAGAGATGAGAAATCTCTACTTGAAAGGACGAGCAGACCAGCCTAGAGTGGCTAGAAGAATAAAAGATACCTCTTGAAAGAAAGACCTGCAGGAAAATGTAGGCAGATTGACTGTTATTACAAGAACAAACAATTTGCTTCCCTTGGAAACATCAAGGCAAGTGGCCAGGTCCTCTCAACGCAAACCCCCCTGCAAGACTCAGACTCAATGGAAATGCACGCTCTGATTGGTGACCACACACATCACCGATGGGGGGAAATGGGGTAAAAGCAGCAATGAAGCAGCAAGCTAAGCCCTACAATGTTCTGTGGACCCAGCTGGGGACCTGGAGGGCAAGCAGTGTGAGGAGACCTGGGGACTCTTGGGCCCAAAGTCAGTAGCATGGACACGGAGGACTCGAGAGGAGAGTGGAGCTACATGCTGATGGGAAGAGAGGGCATGAGCACAGGAGCGGCCACACTTGCAAATGAAACCCATGTGACCTGGACCGATGACTGGATGAACTTGACTTATACCTATGGAGCAGCAACTCAAAGGAACAAATCCTTACAGCAAGAATCATTCCCACCCCCTCCACACACAGTGGACGGAGATGGGCAACTTGGACATTGGATACTCAAATGGGGACGGGGAAACTACAAAGGCAAGAAGTGACTTGCTTACAAGCCTTCAAGGGGGAAGCTAGTGCTAGGGAGCATGGAGGAAGGAAGAATCTCCAGTGGGTACTATTTAATCTGTTTGGGCAGAGCAGATGAAAGGAAATACAGACTGGTAACTCGTGATACTGTAATGAAGAATGCTTATCAGGATGGATTATGAGGGTTGGAAATGCAAAGGTAGGTGATTTGGAACAAGGAAGGGAGTGATTAATTCTACAGGCTAAGAGTGGAGCTATATGGAACCTTCAACGGAGAAGAGCCAAGAGTGGGACCCTACCCAGAGAAACAGAGGAGCCTTAGATGGAGACAGAGATTATGACGTGGAGTGATGAAGCGACTGGGGACTTTGGATCCAAAGAGGGAAAGAGAATGTGGACTGAAAACTGGGGAGAGGAGGAGGATGGGGAAGTGTAGGGGGCGGGTTTCTAGGATATACCCTTTGGCTGGTTGATGATGCATGGAGGGGATTGGAACCATAGCAATGAGATGATATACGATGGAATGAATGTAAAACTAAAGTTCTCTCGTGTAAACTACCATATAAGTCACAATAAAACATTAAAAAAAATAATAATAATCTCTCCATTTGTTAAGAAACCTTGATGTCAAAGTGGTTAAGTGCTTGGCTGCTAATGGAAAGGTTGGTAATTGGAACCCACCAGCCAGTTTAAGGAAGAAAGATATGACCGTATGTGTGCTTAAAGAGAACAGTCTTGAGAACCCTCTGAGGCAGTTCTACTTTGTCCAATTGAATTGTTTGAGTCAGAATTTCCTTGATAACAGATTTGGTTTACTTTTCATTTGTTAAGTGAAGTTGTTCTTTCCAGAGTTTGCTACCATATAAATAATTGAGGGTCCCCTATGTGAACATTAAAAGATGGAAACTGTTTCACTTCCCATTATCCATAAGAAAATAAAGTTGGAGACATAAATTGATTAGAATATGAATGACAAGTTATTTGCACTGACTCCAGCCACACCTTTTCTATCTTTCTATGGACAAGGGATGGTTCCTGGGTACCCTTCAGCAAGAGAAATGTCTAGACATGGTGGCCTAAGGGAGTCTGTCCTATGATGGATAATTGATTCAGATACCCT
>NW_006409000.1:1032935-1035511 GCF_000296735.1 Chrysochloris asiatica | reverse complement strand
TAAGTAGGAGAGTTTATAAAGTGCTTATTTCTGAAGGGTAATGTAGATCCCTCATTACCATAGAGTAATATGTTGTATGAACAACAGAGTTCCATCAATTTATCTGATTGGGCATTACTTTCTAAGATTCACATGCTGAGCTTCATAGTCTTATACTTTTGAATTAAGGTATTCTATCAAGATGCTCCCTTGGACTAAACCTTGTCTCTCTAGTATCTTCTCTTTTTCTGTCTATGCAATTTCTCCTTGTTGTATTTCACAATCTAGTGTTCACACTCTCATTCTTTGGGAATTTCAGCCCTGTGTATTTCATGATGTCCTTTCTTTTGTCTTCCATGTCATTTTTAAGCTGGATTCTAATGGAGCTACTTCTAAATGACTGCCAGTCTCTGGGGGGATGGAGTGAGGTCTCGTTGCCTAGACCAAAAGGGTGATTTCTTCTAGTAGGACTAAAGTTTAGAGAGGGTAGGGATTTCTACCTGCTTTGTTCCCTATTACATCCCAGCATCTAGAATCATTCTGGCACATGTGAGGTATTTAGTAAAAATTCATAAAATAAATGATGCTGACCATTTTATTCAGTCTCTTCCGAAGTATGAATTGTAACTAAATCCCTCACTAGTTTTCCTAACATTACCTCACAACTCAGGCATAAAATTTCCAAACACATTTTACTAATTTGGGGATTTCGCTTAATTTTCAAGAAGGACAATGCATGTAAGAGGGAATGACCTTACACCCTGCCAGCACCCCATCCTCACACTCCTGATATAAAGGGAGATAAGTCTCTCAAAGCCCTTCCCACCACACCAACAGGGGCAACTGTGTTTCAAGTCCTACTAGGTGAGTTCCAGCTGCAGCACAAGGGACTTTACATCCATTACTGATTTGATTTTTTAACAGCCCTATTAGTCAGAGATTCTTCTCATTTTAATGATGAGGAAACAAGTCTGAAGATGCTGCCTGCAAAGTCACAGACATAGGAAAGTGGAAGGGTGGAGGTTAGAAACAAGTGATCTGACATTCTGATCTTTCCAAGAAGGAATGGCTAGAAACCAGAGTGCCTAGATACAGTCCTGGCTCAACCACATACCATCTGTGAACTTGGTCAACATATGTAACCCCACTGGCCCTTAATTTTACCATGTGTGAAAAGTGGGAGGCGAGATATATTGATTCACAAGGTTGTCATAGACTTAATCACTTAGTTCAGGGAAAATATTTAGGATAGTATTTAAAACATAGTGTACTGGTTACGAATCAGGCTTCGAACCGCAAGGTCAGCAGTTTGAAACTACCAGCTGTTCCACGGGAGAAAGATGAGGCTTTCTGCTCCCGCAAAGATTTACAGCCTCGGAAACCCTGTACAGCATTTAATATTATGTGAACAATTCTTATTCAAAATTCATTAAGACTGACACTCAGTATCCTGTAATGCAGCAATTAATAATTTACTAATTCTTTGTTTTATCCTCTTTGAATTCATATCAGAGCTATATGACTTTAGGATGGATTAACTTAATATATTATAAACTAAAGAGCTGAGTTCTTTGCACATATTGAAAAATTAGAGAATTGCACAATGAATATTATACACAATTTATTATACACAAATGAGGACAAAAATATGAATGATACAATCTACTGCACTTGTCAGTCAATTCTTTTCTTTATAGTTTGTAAAGTGGTTCATAGACTTCAAAAAACACATCTTCAAAATAACTGCAGCAAAGGAATCAGAATGGTCAAAGTCCTTGTGACCAGTTGCTAACCTACACATTAGGGGTTTGAACCCACCCACCAACTCCATAGAGGAAAGGCCTGGAGAACTGCTTCCACAAAGATTGTACATGGTCTCCATGAGTCAGAAGTGACTTGATGTTGGTTGTTTTTGTTAGGTACCATCAAGTTGGTTCTGACTCATAGCGGCCCTATGCTCAACAGAATGAAACACTGCATGGTCCTGCGCCATCTCACAATTATTATTATGCTGGAGCCCAATGCTGCTGCCATTTCACCAGTCCTGCTCGTTGGGGTCTCCCTTTTTTTTTTTTTTTTTTTTTAACAAAGCATGATGTCCTTCTCCAGGCATCTGTCCCTCCTGATAACATGTTTCAAATAGGAGACACAAAGTTTTGCCATCCTGGCTTCTAAGGAGCATTCTGGTTGTACTTCTTCCAACACTGATTTGTTTATTCTTCTGGTAGTTGAAGGTACTTTAATATTCTTCTCCAACACCATAACTCAAGTGCATCAATTCTTCTACAGTGTTCCTTATTCACTGTCCAACTTTCACATGCATATGAGGCGACTGAAAATACCAGGGCTTGGGACAGTAGAAGTTATGTTAAAACTGACATCTTTGCTCTTGAACACTTTGAAGAGGTGTTTTGCAACAGATTTGCCTAAAGCAGTACTTTCTTTATTTGACTGCAGCTCCCACAAGCGTTGATTGTGGATACAAATAAAATGAAGTCTTAGCAACTTCAATCTTTTCTCCACTTATCATGATGTTATTTATTGGTCCATTTGTGAGGATTTTTGTTTTCTTTACTTGGGGGTGCAATTCATACTGA
>NW_006409000.1:1029582-1032270 GCF_000296735.1 Chrysochloris asiatica | reverse complement strand
TCCACATTTTTTGTCATAGATGAATGAGCACCTCCAGTTCTTCAACAGTTCATTGAAGTATTTCAATTTCCATCAATACCTACAGCTGTGTTTTTGTCAATGCCTCAGTGTACCTCGGACTGTGTATATACCTTCCATCTTCTTTGATACTTTTTTCATCATTCAACATTTTGCCTATAGAATTCTTCAATTATTACAACCTGAGGCTTGAATTTCTCCTCTTTGGTTCCTTCAGTTCAGCTTGAGAAATGCTCAGAATGTTCTTTCGTTTTGGTTTTGTAACTCCGGATCTTTGCACATTACAGTACTCGACTTTGTCTTCTTATGCAGCCCTTTGAAATTTGCTTAGCTCTTTCATTTTATCATGTGTTCTATTTTCTTAACATCGCTACACTGGAGAGCAATTCAGATTCTCTGACATCCATTTCAGTCTCTTCTTTCTTTTTCATGACCTTTTGCTTTCTTCCTATATGATAAGTTTGATGTTATCCCCAAGTCACTGGAGTCTAATGCATCAAATCTGTTCTTGAGATTGTCTCTGAATTCAGGTGAGATATGTTCAAGGTTTTGTTTCATCTCTCGTGGACTTTTAAAATTTTTATTAATCTTCAGCCTATGAACAATTGATGGTCTGTTATAGTTGGTCTCTTGCCTTATTTTAGCTAATGATATTGAGCTTTCCAACTCTCTCTTCTCAGATATAGTCAATTTGATTCCTGTGTATGCCATCTGGTGACATCTATGTGTATGGTCTCCCATTATGTTATTATAAAAAAAGTATTTGCAATGAATAAGTCCTTGATCTTACAAAATTCTATCATGTGATCTCCAGCATTATTTCTATCACCAAGGTCGTATTTTCCAGCTTCTGATCCTTCCTGTTCATTTCCAACCTGTGCATTCTAGTTGCCAGTAATTATCAATACAACTTGGTTGCATGTTTGATCAATTTCAAACTGGAGAATTTGTTAGAATTTTAAATTATTATCATCACTGATATTAGTGGTTGGTGTGTAAATTTGAATAATAGTGATATTACTTGATCTTCCTTGTAGATGTCTGGATACTATTCTAAAATTGACAGCATTGTACTTCAAAATAGATCTTGAAATATTCTTTATGAAGATGAATGAATTCCTCCTGAATTTCTCATTTCCAGCCTAGTAAACCATAAGCTTATCAGATTTAAAATGCCATTTCAGCTCACTACTGCCTAGGATATTGATCTTTATGTATTTCATTTCATTTTTGACAACTTTCAATTTTCTTAGAATCCTACTTCATACATTTCATGTTCTGATTTTTAATGGATGCTTGCAGCTGTTTCTCCTAATTTTGAGTCGTGACCCATCAGCAAATGAAAGTCCAGAATGTTTTATTCTATTTATGTCTAGTTTGAGTAGGTAGCTCTTCCCCAGTTGTATTTTGACAGCTTTCCAGCCTAAGGGGCTCACCTTCTGGTACTGTATCTGTCACTGTTTCACTGCTATTAATAAGTATTTCAGTGACTAAACACTCAGAAGTAGTCTACCTGTCCTTCCTACTCTGTCTAAGTCTGGAAGCTCAGCTTACAAAGATCACATAACCAATAGCTCACAACCATACAGGCCACAACTTTGGGCTCTTATGTGAACATAATATAGACAGTTGAATATCTCTAAGGTTAATATTATTTGTCAGTGACTTCTATTAAGGGGCAGCCATGGGATGCAAGATTCTTATTTTTAAATTCGCTTATCAACTAACCTTTGTCACTGACAGGAGAAGTCTATTGCTTCTCATTACTTGATGAATTGAGGGATTACACTTGAGTATAACATACTTGTTAAGGTACAAATCTTCAGTGTAGTTTTAGTTGCAGCAGAGGGAATTGCAATAGTATTAAAACTAATTAATTATTGGCAGATACTATTTAAAAATCTACCAAAAGTTATTTTCAACATCTTTCCACTTTCTATTGCTTATGCTATTATGGGTGACCCTGTTGGTATTTCAAATACTGGTAGCATAGCTTTCAGAATCATAGCAACAGGCAAGCCTCCAGAGTATGACAAACTGACAGACTAGCCACAGACTTCATAGGAGTGGATTTATTTATTTACTAACCTCAGGGAGTACCTAATTTCGTCTTACAGATTATTTGTTTTTGTTGTTAGGTGCCATTGAGTTGGTGCCAACTCATGGCAACATTATGCACAACAGAACAAAGGACTGCCCAGCCCTACACCAACCTCACAATCATTGCTACACTTGAGCCCATTGCTGCTGCCACTGTATCAATTCATCTCATTGGAGGTCTTCCTACTCTTTATTGAATCTCCACCTTACCAAGCATGATGTCTTTCTCCAGGAACTGGTCCTCCCTGATAATATGTCTGATGTATGAGAGACAATATCTGGCCATTCTGGCTTCTTAGGGGCCTTCTGGCTATACTTCTTCCAACACAGATTTGTTTGCTCCTTTGACAGTTCATGGTGCTTTTAATATTCTCCTCCAACACTGTAACTCAAACGCATCAATTCTTCTATAGTCTCCCTTATTCATTGTCCAAATTTCACACGCATATTAGGTTACTGAAAATACCAAGGCTTGGGTCAGGCTTAGTCCTCAAACTTAATCCTCAAACTGACATCTTTTCTCATGAACACTTTAAAATAGATCTTGTGCAGCAGATGTGCCTAATGCAA
>NW_006409000.1:1026777-1029334 GCF_000296735.1 Chrysochloris asiatica | reverse complement strand
TTTCTTTATATCTTAAGGGCCAGAGCATGACATATGACAGTCCCAAATGTGAGAGTCGATCTGCATGTAAGCTGTAGACTCCTTCCTAGCATATGCACACAAACTTAATGCTCCAAAATGACCATGCCAAGGTCACCTCAAAATCGTATCTCCTGTCTCTTCCCATAGCTCCTACTACCTAGGAAGGGGCAGACAGCTACGTAGGAAGGCACCTACAGCCTCTCCTCCTACTACGCTTGCTCAAAGAAACTCCTTTGTCCTCTGTTGTTGCTGTTAAGTGCCTTTGAGTTGGTTCCCACTCATAGTGACCCATATGTGTATAGGGTTTCTGAGGAGCAGCTGGTGACCTTGAACCACTAATCTTAATGTTCAAACCAACACTGCAGTCCACCATATTAGAAGAGAACAACTCAGCACTGACTCTCCTACCTGTTCTAGTTCTGCATACCACTATTAACTGCCCTTACACTTGTGAATACCCCATGATATAAAAAGGCCATAGCTCCACCTTTTCTTACATGGTAAAACTTCTTGGTCCAGCCAGTCACCGCTGGACACAGCTGTATTTTGTCTTTTGTAGGTAAATGCCCTCGTCAGTTAAACATCTCCTTTGTTGTCTCTTGCTCTCTTTTCTGTAATAAATTAATGTCTTGCATGAGTTCTGGTCATTTTTTTCGATATCTTGGCACCTAGGCCCTCAAGAGTCTTTTCCCTTCTGGGTCTGACACCCAACAGCATGTGAAAGTTGGGAGATGACTATGGAAGACTATAGAAGATTCAGTGAATTTACATATGGTGTTGGAGAAGAATATTAAAAGTACCATGGACTTCTGGAGAAACAAACACATTTGTCAATGAAGAAGTACAGTCAGAATGTTCCTTAGAAGTCAAGATGATGGGACTTTATCTCTCATACTTATGGCATGCTATCAGGAGGGACCAGTCACTGGAGAAGAATACCATATCTGGTAAAGTAGAGGATCAGTGTAAAAGAGGAAGACCCCCCCACCCCAATGAAATGGATTGGAACAGTGGCAGCAGCATTGGGCTCAAACATAACAATTGGGAGGATGGCACAGCACTGGGGCAGTATTTTGAACTGTTGTACGTAGGGTCTCTACGAATCAGAACCAACTCAATGGTACCTAACAATAACAACAACAGCTTCAAGAGAGCCTGAAGAAGGAAAAGCTGGGATTTCTGGCCTTTAGCATGAGCAATAGCAAGGGGAAAGATGTTGAAAATAGCTTTTGGTAGATTGTTAAATAGGATCTATCAACAATTAATTAGTTTTAATACTATTCAACTCCCTCCGCTACAACCAAAACTGCATTGAAGATTTGTTCCTTAACAAATATATTATACTCAATTGTAATCCCTGAATTCATCAAGTAATGAGAAGCAATAGACTTCTCCTGTCATTAACAAAGGTTAGTTGATAAGTGAATTTAAAAATAAGAATCTTGCATCCCATGGCTGCCCCTTAACAGAAGTCACTGACAAATAATATCAACCTTAGAGATATCCAAATCTCTATTATATTATATTTAGCTGGAGTTCTGGTGTGCCACTGTGGGTTAATGCACCAGACTGCAAAGCCATTTGAACTGCAAGGTTGGCGGTTCAAGCTCATCAGCTGCTCCTCGGAAACCCTATACAGGGTCGCTATGGGTCAGAACTGACTTGATGGCACCTAACAACAACAACAACAACGAGAGCCCAAAGTTGTGGTCTGTATGGTTATGAGCTATTGGTTATGTGATCATTGTAAATATACAAGCTTTGAAATAGCAAGCACAGAATACATTTGAGAGGATTTCTAAAAAAATTATTTTGGATCAGAATGGACTTCAGTAATACCTTAAAGGGAGAATGATAGAAAAAATATGAAACAAGTCAGAGCATTACCAGCTACAGAACTTTCATTCTAAAATGGTTTCTGGGGAAGTCAGCAGAGCCTCTGGGGAGCATCTTCATCAAATATAAATGGCTTCACACTCTAACCCTGGATGTAGGGCTGTATACATACAGAGGAGCAAAAGTATCAGTAGGACTGTGTGTGTTTCATAAATACAGCAAATGTGTATTGATGGTTTGGAAGAAAATACATTTACTTTGTTCAAAGGATGGTCTTCTTTGGGATATATCTGTCATTAGTCAAAGTTGCCTTGTTGTTTTGGAAGTTTAAAGGCCACCAGCATGTGTTTTATAGCTGTAGTTTGAGCACACCCATCTAGTCAGCACCTACAAAGTTTTGTCTTTATAAGACAAAAGTAAGTATTTGCAAATGTTTTGTACTTTAGAAGGATCCTTTTTGGCCAATCACATTTTCCATTAGCATAAAATAAGATTGAGATAGATAACATAAGCATAGATAAATGGACAGAGTATATATGTTGCATGCATGGGTGGAGAGAGATGGAAGGGAACAGAAAAGGATGAAAAAGAGAAAAAGAACATTCTTATTCAAGGGAAGTGGAAGGTGAACTTAATCGGATCCATCTGCTTCACTGACACTGAACTCATCAAAATGGGTTAATGTTTGGCTCTTACTGTA
>NW_006409000.1:1021087-1025502 GCF_000296735.1 Chrysochloris asiatica | reverse complement strand
TCCATAAATAAATAATATTAAAAAGATATAAGATTATAATAAACATACAAAGGGAAAAACATGAATTAATATCTGAAATTCACATATTTTCACTAGGTATTCTATAACTACTTTCTTAGAAAATTCTGCAATAATTGAGCACACATCTCAGAGTGATGTCATCATCAAAAATCATGTAACTTACAGAAAATTCTACAGTGCATTCATGTTAGAATAATATTGACAATGCAGATGACATTATACAATTTAACTTTAAAATAATGCCTTCAACACACCTCTAAATGGATCCTGGAACTTCTCATATGGATCATGTGTTGAACTCAACTTGGCTAGAGTATCAATGACATGAGTGTGAGGCCAAGCCCCACTACCAACGAGCTAAGAAGTTAAAGTCAGTTATTGTTAAATGGCATCAAGTTAGAGCTCACTCATGGTGACCCTGTAATATGGCTTCCAAGGAGCAGCTGGTGAGTTTGAACCACTGACCTGCAGCTCAGCTGACCCTGTGGTTGAATGCTTACCCTACAGTGCCACGCCAGGACCTCAAAATTCCCTTATCTATAAAATGAGGATAATAAATACCAGAAAGTAAATTATTTGATTATGGAAAACGGACTTCTTCTTGTTAAGCGCTATGGAGTCAGTTCCAACTCAAAGCAACCTTTTATATGGTTTCCAAAATGCAGCTGGTGGTGGGTTTGAACTGCTGACCTTGTGATTTTCAGTCCAGTGCTTGTCCACACTAGGAGTCCCAACTTATTCCACTTTATTCATTGTGGTATCCAATGCCGTAAGTCCATTCCAACACATAGCGTACCTAACCTATACAGAGTTTCCGAGACAGTAACTCTTTACCAGAGCAGACAGCCTCATTTCTCTCCCAACCTTTTGGCAGTAGTCCAGTGCTTACCCCACAACACTACCAGGACTCCTAATCATTGTGCTGTTGTTTTTATTGCTTTCACATGCTGTCAAATTGGTTCCAACTCATAGCGGCCCATGTAGGGTTTCCTTGAGCGGTTGGTGGGTTTGAATTGCCCACATTTTGGTTATCAGGCCAGTGCTTATCTTATTGTGTTTGGAAGATTCAAATATTTTGGAATAAACAGCCGTTTCCTTTGTTTCACCCCAATCATGTCATTGTATAAGTAACTGTTTGCAATTCCTTTGGGTATACACCTGGGAAAGAATTCCTGGGTCATATTCTTTCACTTTTTAAAAGAGCTTCTTCACAGTCCAGTTTGCCATCATAAACATTTCTCCTGTTGCACTAATTATGTCTTAGACTGGGTTCTGTACAGGAATAAAACCAGTGTGTATGTATATAAATAGATGCACAGATGTAGATATAAATATGGACGGAGTCCTGGTGTAATGCCATAGGATAAGCACTCAACCTCAAGGTCAGTTTAAAGGCAAGATCGATGTTTCATATTCACCAGCTAATCCTCAAAAACCCTATACAGGGTCGCTATGAGTCACAACCGACTCTACAGCACTTAACAATACTACCACACACTTATATACAAATAAAGTACACACTCTTATGTTTTTGCATACTGTGCAAACTCCCACCTAAAAGTAATTTCTATATATATATATTTTTTATCTGTCCAGTGAACTTAATGTTAAGTATTAAACCTGGTGCCTGTTGATTTGGGTGCTTGCTTCCCATCAGCAGACACTAACTTACCCTTGAATTTCTAAAGCAGCCTCTGTGTTAGCAGGATGACTTCTCTGCTCTGTCAACCACTTTTTCCAGCACAGGCAGAAATCACTTTTCTGTCCTGAAAACAGCCCTCGCCATGGCAGCCAGCCTCAAGCCAGAAGACATACGGGTATAAGCATCCTGGGCTGGAAAGACCACTAGAGCAGGAGAAACCTCTAAGGCAGATGAAACTGGCATACTGCAGCTAGGCACAATCCTCCCAGATATCCAGCAGGCTGGTCGTCACGCTCAGGCTATTTGAATCTCCCGTATACGTGTGTGCTGCCAGACAGACGTGAGAAATCACAGGCGCAGAGGGATCACACAGCAGACAACTCTGAATGGCCACCTGAGACCTCATGGGGCTGGGCGAGTGCACGCCCACACCTGTATCACCTTGCCTACTGGCTGCAGGTGCATGGCATAAAGATATTCACTGGTGTTTATTGATTATGGAAAGGCATTCAGCTGTGTGGATCACAACACACTATGGATAATAATGCAAAGAATGGGAATTCTAGAACACTTAATTGTCCTCATGTGGAATCTGTACATAGACAACGAGGCAGTCAGTCGTTTGAACAGAACAAGGGGATACTGTGTGGTTTAAAAGCAGGAAAGACTTGTGTCAGGGTTGTATTGTTTCACCATATATATTTAATCTGTATGCTGAACCAATAAAGGAGCTCTGGTAGAGCAGTGGTTACAAATCAGGCTGCTAATTGCATGGTTAGCAGTTCGAAACTAACAGCTGTTCTGTGGGAGAAAGATGAAGCTTTCTGCTTTTGTAAAGATTTACAGCCTCGGAAACCCTGTACAGCATCCCTATGAGTTGGAACAGACTCCAAGCCCCGTAACAACAACAACAAACTGAACAAATAATCTGAGAAACTGGATTATATAAAGAAGAATGTAGCATCAGGACTGGAGAAGGCTCATTAACAACTTATGATATGCAGGTGATAGAACCTTGCTTAATGACAGTGAAGAGAACTTGAAGCATTTACTGATGAAGATCAAGACTGCAGCCTTCAGTATGGATTACAACTCAACGCAAAGAAAAAAAAAAATCCTCAGCATTGAATCAATAAACAACATCATGATAAATAGAAAAGATTGAAGTTTTCAAGGATTTTATTTTTCTTGGATTCAATGAACATTCATGGAAGCAGCAGTCAAGAAATCAAACCATAGTGCACTGGGTAGATCTTTAAAATTTTAAAGAGCAAATAAGTCACTTTGAAGTCTAAGTGTGTCTGGTCCAAGCGAAGGGAATTCCAATCACTTCTTTATACATGTGATGTTTGGAAAATAAATAAGGAAGATTGGAGAATAAATGATGCATTTGAATAACGTGAATAATAAAGTGAAGAATATTGAAATTAACATGGACTGCCAGAAGATCAAACAAATCTGTTTTGCAAGAAGTACAATCAGAATGCTCCATAGAAATGAGGCTAGAAAGACTGCATTTCATTCACTTGGAGGGTCATTCACAGTAGAGGGTCAGAGAAATAGAGGAAGACCCTCAACAAGCTATATTGACATAGTGATAGCAATGATGTTCTCAAACATAACAACAATTGTGAGGATGAGGCAGGACCAGGCAGTGTTTCGTTTTGTTTAATAATCAATATATAATTCTGGGGATCAGATAGTATTCACTATGAGTCAGAATTGACTCAAGGGCATCTCACAACAATATCAACAACAACAATGAACAATGAAGTCAAAGAGCTTTTCATGTGTTTTAGCCATTATTCTATTATCTATTTTGGAAAATGTTTACTCATATTCTTTGGCTATATTAAAATTAAATGGTATCTTGGTTATTAAGGAGCTCTGGTAGCGTGCTAGTTTCGAGTCAGGCTGCTAATCTGACAGAAGTGCAAAACCACCAGCTGTTCCATGGCAGAAAGTTGAGGCTTTCTGCTTCTGTAATAATTCACAGCTTTGGAAACCCTATACAGGGTCACTATGAGTAAGACCCAACTCCACGGCACACCACCACCACCACCATCTTGCTTGTTCAGTTGTAAGTGTTTTTTCCATATTCTGGATATTCTATTCTAATCAGACGTATGATTTGCAAGTATTTTCTCCCATTCTGTGGGTTTTCTTTCATTCTCTTGATAGTGTCTTTGGTGACACAGAAATTTTAAATTTTGATGAAGGTCAACTGATCTTGCTCCTGATTCTGTGGTACCCACACTAAAAGGTTTTGGGTGTTATTTTGTTCCTTGTTGTAGTCAGAGACTTTTTCAATGTTAAGTGCTTGTATGACTAAAATGACCAGCTAGCTGGGGATGTTTAAAGATACATTCCATGAAAATCAAATGTCCTAAAAGTATCAACAAACAACTCTGGGACTCAGATATTATAAAATGGTTCCTAACTCACTTATGTCCAATAATATACTTTGAAATAAAAAAAAAAAAATAGTAATACTTTATGTAATTGAGTTATTAATAAGGAGTCAAATGGAAAACACCTTCTGCGATGTATAAAGTGCTCAACATATGTACATAAATTTAAGTATTCTGAAATGAAAATTCAATTGCTTATAAAATGGATATCAAATGTATTAGAAGCTCTTTCCTATAGCTGTCAGAGGGAGCAGAAAGTTTCCTAAAAACTTGCTTCTCATATGTTCATCACTACTTACTAATCCATAGCTGAGTGACCATGCTACCACCTTTCAGTGATG
>NW_006409000.1:1017899-1018852 GCF_000296735.1 Chrysochloris asiatica | reverse complement strand
AGGAGAAATGTTTCTGATGGCAACGTAGACTGTGAAGTGCTACTACATTTACTGGAAGAAAGAACATATTTTTGGTTTTGTTTTCCCCATGGATATTGTTTCATGCATTGGGCATTCACTGCCAGACACCAGCCTGTGTTTTCTAGACATTGTATCCATTAGATATTAGCAGATGTGTTCATCTCCATGCATTTAAGCTGAATCTGTATTTTAAAAGGCCAGGGTCATCTGACACAGATGAAGAAGTGACATGGATTTTATACAAAGCTGAAAATCCTGTGAAGGAAATGACTGACTTTGCCCTTGATCTGATCACTGAATTCTTTTTAACATTAATGTGCTATTAAAAAATCTTATCATTTGCCACCAAATAGCTCAGTGGGAAACATTATAGCCCATAGGTAGGCTACAAACCCCAGAAGGAAGTAGCTGATTGTTATTTATCACACACCACTACAGGTCCCAAGGAGCTCTGGTAGCATAGTGGTTATGAATCGGGCTCCTAACCTCAAGACCAGAAATTCAAAACTACCAGCTGTTCCACAGGAGAAAGATGAGGTTTTCTGCTTCCACAAAGATGTACCACCTCGGAAGCACCTGCATAGTCAGTATGAGTCGGAACCAACTCCACAGCACATAACCACTATCACTACTTGCTCCACATCCAACTTGGCAAGAAGGAGTTTCCATCTATCTCCTGGCTGAAACTCTAAGTTTATTGTGACCTAAGGCACAGGATGCACTCACTCATCTCTGCCAAGAAATTTGAAAGATAACTATCTGGCCAACTGATTGGAAAAGATCCCTATCTGTGCCCATTCCAAAGAGAGGTGGCCCAACGGAATGAGGAAATCATCGGACAATCTCTAAGATATCCCATGCGAGTAAAGTTTTACTAAAGGTAATACAGAAATGGCTGCAAGCATACATTGACAGAGAACTTCCAGAGGTTG
>NW_006409000.1:1014433-1015574 GCF_000296735.1 Chrysochloris asiatica | reverse complement strand
GATGATAGAGGGAAGGATTATGAGCTAGCCCTACTGAACAAGGCCTTACCAAGCTGCCCTTTACATTTGTGATTATCTCATTGGCCAGGCAATTGGAGGCTATTTAGCCTCCAATTCTGACTGGGTCCAGTCATGTGACTTTGCCTGATAACCACAAGGTCATCAGTTCAAACCCATCAGCCTTTCTTTAGAAACCCTATACAGGGTCTCTATCAGTTGGAACTGACTCAATCACATTTAACAACAACAAAAATTAGGTTTGAGTAGTACTGTTATGGCACTGTGCAATAAGCAAGGGATGGCTAGCTGCAAGTTCAGTGGTTCAAACCCACCGGCTGCTACTTGGAAACCCTATACAGGTTCACTATGAGTCAGGACTTACTTGATAGTACTAAACAACAACAACAACTTTTTCATGACTGGAAGGCTGGGCTAGGATGTTTCTTGTTGTAAATGGCTTCAGATGAAATGTATGTGCTCAGGTCTAAAGCTCTATAGAAAGGCTGAATTTATTACTTATTTTTACTTTTTAAACCATGCTGTACTTAAAAGCTTCTAACGTACATGTGCCACATGTACCTCTGTCTCATGTGCTGTCACTGAACAGAGACATCTCTTGATCTGTGGGTCTCAAAATGTGTTTCAGCATGTAAGACTTTGCTTCTAATCGTTGAATTTGGAGGCGTCCCTAACTGTCTACTCCTATCCTGGACTGGCTCCTGGATTCAGATAACCTTAGCTTGAGATTTTTCAGTGATCCCCTCACTTTCATTATGCAGAGATATTACCTTACACTCTCAATAGCTGAGATAAAAGGCCTATGATTTGACTTGACATTACCCTTTTTGATTGATTTATATTTATTTAGGAAAATTCACATTATGACATACCCAAACCAAAACCAAACTTACTGTCATTGAGTCAATTCAAATGTGTTGTTGTTGTCCTTAAGGGCCATCGTATAGGATTTCCAAGGAGTGGCTGGTGAGCTTGAACCTTAGACCTTGTGATGCAATCTCACCTTGCATTCCTGCACATTAACCCACAGTGTCACACCAGGACTCAAATATGTATTGGATTATAAATTTTTATGGAAGCAGGAAGCCTTATCTTTTCCCTAGGAGTGGCTAATGGGTTTGAA
>NW_006409000.1:993233-993842 GCF_000296735.1 Chrysochloris asiatica | reverse complement strand
CTCTTTTCTCTGACCCTCCGTCTTACCCAACATGACATCCTTCTCCAGCGACTGTTATCTCCTGACGATATGTCCAAAGTATGAGAGACAAAGCTTAGCCATCCTGGCCTCCAAGGAGCACTCTGGCTGCACGTTTTCCAAAACAGATCTATTTGTTCTTTTGGCAGTCCACTGCACCATTCTCCTCAAACACCACAATTGGAATACCTAAAATGGGGCTACAGTGTGCTCAGTGAAGGAGGCTTTCTGTGGAACCTCTGCATTACATAAGACTATAGATGAAAGCCTGAACTGCATCCAGAATCTTCAGAGGTGGGAAATTTCTACTTGAAAGGATGGGCAGACCAGCTTGGAGTGGCTATAAGAACAGAAGATACTTCTTGAAAGAAAGTCCAACAGGAAAAATACAAAACAATAGAGGCAGACTGACGGATCACTACAAGAACAAGCAAGTTTCTTGCCCAGGAGACATCAAGGCAAGTGGTCAGGTCGCCTCAAGAGTAAGCCCCCTTCCAAGACTAAGACTCAATGGGAATACACACTCTGATTGGTGACCACATTCGTCACTGATAAGGGGAAGTGAGGGAAAACAGCAATGAAGCTGCGAGC